>NW_009926718.1:103561-176710 GCF_000696875.1 Nestor notabilis
TGAATACCTTCTTAAAATAATGATCTTATTACTACTTATCTTGTTACACCAGGGTGAGGTACTCCTTGTTAAGCCACCTGCACTTTGAGAGGTTTATAGACAAAAGCAGCATTATTAATTAATGCGACTGTGAAAGCTTTCTGTGAGCTATTACAATATTTTATTGTTATGGCTACTATTATTATTATCAGATAGGCTGTTTGGGAGTTTTGAAAATGTGCTAGCATCTTTCTTTTGCGCTGGTTATCCTTCAGTGCCTTTCTTCAGATTACAAATGCAGCTGTTTCTATTAAATTCTGAATGGAAAGCAAAAGCCCATAAAACCTCTCGACAGGTTATTTTAGCCTCAAATCAGTATTGCTTAAATTAGACAAGAAGAGAAATAGAAGTCTGATGAAGGTGCTACCTATAACAGCAGATGTAAATTCGTTGTGCTTCAATATGACAGTTGCCAAGGCAGTTAGAAGGGGTAGGAGCATCCTCTGGCCACCTGTAACTGACTCTTGAGTGCCCGAACAATTGCTCTAATGAACCTGCAGTTTGTGGTGGTGGGAGTCATTGTCCTGGACAAGGGTGGGTGGGGGAAAATGATGTTTTATTACTTACCATAAGGAAGACACAATGTCATGCTCAGTATATAAACTGCGGCAAGATGGCTGGGAGCCATCAATCACTGCTCCGGGACAAACTGGGTATCGGTGGTGAGCAATTGTGTTGTGCGTCACTTGTGTTTCTTGGGGTTTATTCCCCTCTCTCTTTTTTCTATTATTACTATTGTTATTTTTATTATATTTTACTTTTTTTCAATTATTAAAATGTTCGTATCTCTGCCTGAAGGTTTTAGCTTTTTCTGATTCTCCTCCCTATCCCATGGAGGGGGAGTGAGCAAGTAGCTGTGTGGTACTTAGTTGCCAACTGGGTTTAAACCATGCCGTAAGAGGCCACAAAGCTGCAGGCATCAGTGCAACTCCTCTCTGATGCAAGGTATTAGAGTACAATGCTGAGACCCTTTACCTTATGCCAGTGTTTAAGCATTTTGTCACCCCAGAAGTCACAGTGAAATCCATGAAAGTCTCTAAGAAGAAGTTAAAGGTCCCAAACTCTTATTTATAGAGATAAAATGAAGGCCACATAAGAGATGTATTTCCATTGTCACGTTTGGCTGTGGTGATAGTGCATGACTGCATACGCTGCTGCTCTACCCAAGGACTCTGTCACAGCTAGCAGGAAGGTCTGTATGGAGAAACAAACCTGTAGTAAATCTCTTCCAGAGGAAGTAAAGGACCTGCAAACAAAAAGATGCTACTATCTCTGTTTTCAAGACAATTCTGTTCATAAAAGGATAAAAAGAGTAGTGTTGTCCCCACACCATAAAGTTATGTCACACCTGGGCCCTGTGACTAACAGGGAATATGTCCCTCTGTACTACTGCAGATTTTGGTCACATCCCATTTCAGTCATGCCACTCTGCAGAGTTCTTGTCTGTCCAGCTGCTCTTATGTGAGCAGAATTCCCGACCTTTGAACCACTCTCTGGTACTCTTCCAATTTAATCGCACACTTTTGGAGATAGGGAGTAGGGACCAGGGCAAGACATCTTACACCAAACCAGGACATGGTGCATGAGCCCCATTTCTTACTCTGCCCTTAACATCCTTTTTTCTGCTTCCTCTCTGCTATTTACACCTTGTGTGTATCAAGGCTGCAAACAGTAAAGGTAGAATCTCTGTGCTTGGATATGAGTATCCAGGTTCTGGCACAAGAGGCCTCAAGTTTTGTTTGGGACTTTATCTATTTCAGAGAGTAATGGGTGAATTTTCTCTATGTCTCTGCGATCACAGCAGTTCTTCCTCAAACATTTCTAAATCCTAAGTTGTGCCTGGGAGATGGTTATTATTGTTGCTACTTTTATTGATTTTTTTCCTCCTTTTGTTTTTGAGCAAAGCTGCTTATGATCAAATAAGCTTCAAGCTCTCTAGAACTGCCACAAAACAGCTCCTATAATGATCCAGGCTAAAACAGCCTCTTAATTTCAGAAGCTTGTCCTATCTGATGGTGCTGATGAGCACAGATTCCTCCACATCAAGCTCGGGGGTGAAGAGCCTCATAGGTTAATGGTGGGTATGGAAAAATTAATGAGAAAGGTGATGGTCCCTTTTTCATCCTTCAGGATCACATCTGTTGCTCTGAAATCCTTCCTTCCAAAGCACGTTTGCAGCATACAAGGGCATGTAGTGATAGGACAAGGGGCGAATGGCTTCAAAGTAAAAGAGGGTAGATTTAGATTAGATGCTAGGAAGTAATTATTTACTGTGAGGGTGGTCAGGCACTGGCACAGGTTGCCCAGAGAAGCTGTGTCTGTCCCATCTCTGGCAGTGTTCAGGGCCAGGCTGGACGGGGTTTGGAGCAACCTGGTCTGGTGGAAGGTGTCCCTGTCCGTGGCAGGGGGTTGGAACTATATCTTTTTTAAGGTCCCTTCCAACCCAAACCATTTTATGATTTTTTTATGACCCCTTTGTGATCCTAATGAGCCAGGCTGTAGAGACTGATCTGTTCAACTCCTGGACCTCGGGGTGAGAGCTCAGGTTGGGAAGCGATGGATCCGAGGCAGAGGAGTTTAAGCCCTTTCTCTAGAGGAGTTTGCCACCTACTGATACGCAGGTTCCTTCTAGCTCGTGCCAAGAGAAGTTGAGGGGGAAAGCCGGGAATTGAGGGGTAGGTGGGAATTGCCCTTAGAGCCCCGGGGGGAATAGCCGGGGTGAGGAGGGAGGGGGGAGGATGCGGTACCCAGCTGTAGCTCCCACTGGGAGAAGGGGAATGAGCTGGGTGGAAGCGCCTGGCGTGTGCGTGCGCGTGTGTTGTGTGTGGCGGGGGAGGGCTGTGGATGAGGAGCGGGCTCTCTTTCTTCCTCCCGGGGCTCAGTTGATCCTGCTGCCAGGCGGTGTCGAGCAGCAGCCTCAGCGCTGGATTCCGGGCGGGGGAGAAGCGCAGCCCCGAAGGCGCCGCGGAGGGGAGTCGGGAGAGGCGGCTAAAGAGAGCGGAGCGGGGGGAAAATCAAATCTATGCTTGGAACTGGGCTTCTTTTTCGCCAATGCAAAAGGGAATATGCAGCACATTTTTGCCTTCTTCTGCACCAGTTTCCTAGGGGCGGTGTTAGGGGCCAATTTCCCCAACAATATCCAGATAGGTGAGTGCAGGGCGCGGGGGAGAGATGTTCCCCGGCCAGTGGGTAGGGGTGGAGAGGGGGCGGTGTGGGGGGGAAAACTGACCCGTTCCTTTGCTTGTAAAGGCAAAATTGTGTCTCTATGTGTGTATATGTGTGAGAGAGCGCGAGGGGGTGAACAACCAGGGCTGGATTTGTGCGTTGGTACCAGCTTTGCAAGAGCAGAGATGTATCAATTTGGCTTTGGGGGATGGGAAGATTGGGAATAAATGCCTGCATACACACCAACACCGACGGAGAAAAGTGCCTCTGAAATGGAGGAAGCACGAGAAAATTAGCTCGTTTCTTGCTCCGAGAAATGCCTGGGCTGCCATTGTGCGTTGCTGCATTTGCAAAATCAGCGGTTGCATTATACATTTTGGTGAGGATGCTCTCATCTGTAGGTAACTGGGACGAGAGGTAACAAACAGGCGCTCTCTGTTGTTGTTGCTAAAGAATAAGGGCATAGCTATTGGAGGAAGATTTTTGCATTGAAGTCTCTTTTTATTTCATGCTATTTGCTTCCCCTGCGCACCAGCAGTGCCTGTTTGATTCCCTTCTCCCTTGCTGTAACTTCTCAGTGCTCCTCTTCCTCCCTCCCCAGGTTGATTATTACTCTCCCATTGATCTTTACGGATAATGGTTTGCAACCTAGTCCCACATTCTCTTCCCTCGCATGCCGGTTTTCTTTCCCGCCTCCCTTCTTTTTACAATGCCAATCAATTGCTAATCCACCAAGTTCAGGCAACTCCTGCCCGAGTCCAGCTGCACAATCAGTGCTTTTATTGCTGTTGATGCTGCATCCTTGCCTCCCTCCCTTCCTGCCTCCCCTTTACCCCAAATTTGTGCAACATCCCAGATCTTTTTCTTTTTTTTTCCCTTTCAACGAATGTGTTTTTTAATAGCTTAACTCGGCTACGAGCATTACTCCTCTGACACGCATGATTAGGCTGGGGAGGGGGAGGAACGGGGGAGGCGAGAGGATATTCATGCACAAATAGCCCTTTCCACACAAGGAGATGCCCTCTGTACTATGGATGTGCAAAGTGCCGTTGATAGCAGGTCCTTGCTCATTTGTTTCTTCCCCAAGCCCTGGAGGGTGGGCTTTGACGCTTTCTGCTGCTTTATTTTAATTCTACCTTGTTGCTAAGAGCTTTGTTTCCCTACTTGTAAAATGCCAATAACAGTGCTCCCTTTAAATGCATATAGATTACAAGACAGCCTGAATTTAATAGCATTTTCTGGTGGCTGTGAAGGGATCTGCCGCAAGCCAAGTTTCCTGCTGGGGGAGCAGCGGGAAACTTTTCCTAGGGCCGGGTTAACGCAGCACTTTGTTCCAGGTACCTGCTGGGGGAGAAAAGGTCTAAGTCTGCCTCCAGCCTGGTCCCAGTTCCTATCCTATAATTCATCCTGTGATTCTGGGCTTGCCTGTACTTTAGCTCAGATCGATCCCTTTGAGAGTCAAGCTTTTGATTCCCTGTCCTCTTTGAGTCGGACAACTGTCTCCCGTTAAATGGAAGGGTTTTCCATGCAGCACACTTGCAGTAGCAGCAGTTGTATGGCCATGGGTCCCATGTTGCTCTGGGTCCCCATCCCCCCAGAGCTATGCCTATTGAGCCAGGCTCCACCAGTCTGCACCATACTCCGGAGTCCCATAGTGTGGGGAAACCCCTGCACCCTTCTAGAGCAAACCCCTCCTTTTAGTCAGCAGGATTTAAGCTGAGCCTAATTACAAGTGAGGGGAGGATGAAGAAAGACTCATTCCTCCTTTAGAAAGGTAACATTGGCAGTGCTTCTATTTCTATTCCTTTAAAGTTATGGGGCTGAGGAGGCTGAGCCAGATCCTGTGGTTCAGCCCGACCCTGCAGGCTGCTGGGCCCAGGGATACACCAGGGTTCCTAAATGTGATCCAGGCATTGCATAATGTTGCTGGAAAGGTTTTCTGCTCCTAGTCTGTCCACAGCAGGCACAAACCCCTGGGTCTCATGTGCTGGAGGATTTCGAGTGTAGAGGTGATTCCTGAGCTGGGGAGCTATAGCCGCTTCTTGCAGGAATATTTTGGACTGAAAAGATTGCTGATATGGGTGTCTTTAAGACCTTTCTTCTTGTTGTTCTGTTTTTCTCCCCAGGGGGGTTATTTCCTAATCAACAGTCCCAGGAACATGCGGCTTTTAGGTTTGCGTTGTCTCAGCTCACGGAACCCCCTAAACTCCTTCCCCAGATCGATATTGTGAACATCAGTGACAGCTTTGAAATGACATACACCTGTAAGTAGTGGCGTTTGCTGTGCTTCCTCTTACTTTGGCTTCTTTATTCCTGACTTTATTTTTGTGTCTAAAGTACTGAACATCTTGCTGAAGACGTGCAACTCGACTTTAGGGTCCATGCAAGAAATCCCCAAACACAAGGGTAAAGGATTCCTGAATCACTTTGGTGTGTGCTAAGACACAGGGGTGAGGTAGCGCTGCCATTATTCAGCATGTCTTGCATTTTCTCTTTCATTGCTTCCAAAGTGGTATAAGCCCCCAACAATTAGTTTCCTCTTGTTTTTCTAACTTCTGCCTAGCTCATTATGTTGAGGTTTCATTCCCATATCTCCTATAGCCGTGATGTACAACAAAGACACCCCTTTCCACCCACAGGGTGTGCAGAAGTCTCTGGTTTGTGTGAACTTCTTCCTCAGCCCCAGTTTAGCCATCTGTCCTTGTAACTTAAGAAAGACCTAGCAGAAAACAGCAGCTTGGTGCAAGTGGAGTCTGGATCCAAAATAAGGGGCATGCCTGATAATGAGAGAGAGCTAAGAAAGTTCTAGTTTCACAAATAAGCAAAATCATTTGCTCTAAAAACAAGTATTAGAGAGTGAATTTGCACCACAAAATTGATTTTAGGGTGTATGTGCACCCTGCTAAAGCATAGCACCTTACCTGTGCTGCTCATGTTATGCGATATAGCCAGGAAAACTAAAAACTGCCAAGATTGGCAGCAATGAACAAGATCAGGAGGGAACCAGAGGAAAACAGAACCTGTAACACAGCCCTGTGGTTGCATTAGGGGCTGGTGCAGTGTTTGTTTCCCTCGGAGAGAGTTGCTTGGCGCTGTGCACAGGGGCTTGCACCTCTAGGATGCGATGCACAGAGAATTTCTCAGTATGACCTGGTGTCAGACGCTGGTTTCACTCTCTGAGCCTGGGTGTGTGTATGAGGGCATCCAGGAGAGCCTGGAGGAACCCTTCTCATTGCAAAGCCTGTTGGATTTGTTGTTGGCTCACGTCTGTCGTATCCCTTTTGACTCATCAAAACATCCTTTCTGCAGTTTAGTCATGTGGAGAGTGGGGTAGAGGTGGACACAAACTGTTCTCTCCACTGAGAAATACGCAGAAGGGAAAGGTGCTTTCCTGCAAACAGAAGCAGGAATAGGAGAATTAATAAGGCTCTTTGAAGGAAAAAAAAAAAGAAGTTGTGATTTTTTTTCTGTTGGAGGGTTTGCAAATACAAGTTTGCAGGAATTTCCTGGACAGTATGACATAGAAGAGAGAAATAAGTTCGGCCACTCTTTCATTGGAGTGTCTAATGACACATCTAAAGATTTTATATTTTCCTTAATATCTCTCTTATTTGCCAGCTACAAGGTTTCCATCAAGGAAAAGCAACTATTTCAGCTCAATCCAATGGCACTTCCTTGGCAGGAAAACTAGACAAATAGAACTAAGAAGGCAGACCGTCTATCTATCAAGGGAAAGCATCACCCTCCTGGGGTAGAGTTGCTGACTGTGGCTGAGGATGAACTATTTCAGTGCTGATAGCAGGAAGAAAGCAGAAACTGCAAGAATATCACTAGAATAAATTCTCCATCTGTGCATAGTTTTCTCTCCCTCTCCATGCCTGCCACTAATGGTTTTGTTTACAGCACTAACCTTGATAGCAAGACCACGATACTAGTTATGCTTCAGAAATCTGTCATTAGTACCACAGGGGCAGCGGTGGTCTCACAAAAGCTGAATGGAAGCAAGACAGCCTCCCAAAGGATGTTATATTTGAGCTCTATGTAGGGCACATTGTCCTAGATCAGACCAGCAGAGCACTGCGCACAGCCCAACTTTGCTTGTCCTCATTTTTCTTTTCTTATAATTAAAAACTTCCTAAGTCCTGCCTGACTATGGAAGGCAGCATTTGTTTTGTAAGCACTAAAGAAGGTGGTGTTCCGTTTACCTTATAGGAGATAAAAACCCAACCCAAAAAAACCCAGGCAATTAGGAGACCTGGTTTTAGTACTACAGGCTGGAATGAAACTTTTGCCAGGAATTATCTCCTTCCTCATCTTCCAGCAAATTCCATCTGCCAAGACTAGATATCAGCAGAAAGATCTGTTTATTTGCAGAGAATAAAAACCCTGCCCATGCAGTGGTCGTTGTCTTTTGAGAAAAGACTGGCCATGCTACCAGTTAAAAGTACCAGGTTTTGTTCCCATGGAGATAGAGAACACAGCATTTCCTTGTCACTGGCATTACCTGTTTCTCTGACGGATAAGTCAAGAGTGTTTGGACCCCATAAACCTGGAGCTGCCCCCATCAGGGTCTCTAAAAGGACATATGACGATGACTTATGCATCCTAGCCCCATAGCTAGCATCCATCCTCGTGTGCTAAATGATATCCTTATGGCACCAGCATCAGCAGCAATACAGGAAGTATATTAAAAATCAACGGTGATGGCAGAAGTAAAAAGCCTTGTTGGGCAGCTTGTGAGGCAATGATGAAGTGGCAGGATGAACTGCAGCAAAATGACAGCACCCTGTCTAAGGAGATCATATGCAAAAGATGTCTCAGCATCAACTGTGACACTGTCTACCTCTGCCTGACACGTATCTGCTTGCCAGTTAGGATGAGCAAGCTCTGGTGTGACAGTAGGTGAATTTGCAGTATGAGATGCCCCTATTTGTGCACCAGTGACAGTGATAGGGAGCCGTTAATGATGTGCTAGTGATGATCCTCAGTTGGTAACAATAATACCCATGAAAGTGATAAATCTATAAACTATCAGGAGGATGCTGTTGTTACTGGGCTGTTGCTGTGAGGCGTGCCTCTGTGCCTGATGCAAGGTCACAGGAGGTCTGAAGCTTAGGGGAGAGAGCTGCAAATTCCTATCCCTGGAAAGTGTGCATTGGGCACAAGCATAGTGTTGTTTTGGCAGCAAAAGGGTGAGACGTTGCTTACTTGAGATAACCAGTGCTGAGAATAGTTCTTCTCTTATTCTTTATCTCAGCCTCCATTCGTGCACGTGTAACGCGCATCCCCATCCTGTGCAAAGCCCAGGTCCTTGGGGAATACAAGTTGCTTCAGCCACAGCTCCATGGCTTTATTTAATTTGTGGCGCAGAGACTCCTGCTTTTGGCCTCTGCTGGAGTCCCCAGGTGAGTCCCAGCAGCATCAGGCAGATGGTGGTGGTTGCTCTCACTGCGCAGGGAAGAGGATGGCTCAGCGTCAGACTTCTCTGTCAGTGACCTGGGGGACATGCCTTGTTGAGCAAGAGGTGAATCACCAGCTTGGTAAATTTGTCCCTGCAAAACTCAGGTCATCACTTGCAGGGATGACCAGTGACCAAAAATAACCCTCTGTCCAGAACTGTGCTCTGTGGCTTTGCTGATGCAGCCATCAGCTTTTGTGTACTTAGGTGCTGGGCTACTGAGAAGGGACCTTCAGGAGCTGCATACCTGAAACAGAGAGGTCTGCACTGGACAGCAGCAGGATTTTGCAGCTGAAAAAAAACGTGTAAAGAGGCTGAAAACCAATGAATTATTTATCCCTCTCCTCCTGTGTATACACAGCTACAGTTACTGTGGGGTCCTCAGAATGAGTACAGGCTGTGGGTGCTGCTAGAGTATCAACAGTTGAATCTGTTCTGCATATTAGAAAATGAACATGTAGTTTGGAATCTGTTCATATTTTATGAAGTCCTCACAGCACCAATTAGAGAGGGATTTGTAGCAATCACTCATTCTGTGCTTATGTTCTTATCAATAGCAGCAAGCTTAGATCTAGATCAGCTATGAAATTAAGTATTACTTTTTCTTCTTTTTCTTAGATACTTATGTATATAGATAGAGTATTCCTGGAGATTGCTTTTTATCTCATAAATTACCTCCCAGAGACAGGAAGGAATAGGCAAACATTTGAATGTTCTCAAATGAGGATCTAAATTTGGCCTAATTAAACCATTATTGCATGTTGAATTTAAAGGAAGCTTCTTTGTTGACAAACATATGATGGTCGGCATTTCTTAGAAAGGTGTTGCAGTAATTATTCCAGCAGCAATCAATTAAAATGCAATTTTTATAATTAAACTTCCACAGTCTAAATAAGCCCTGTAATAGTATGTAATTGTTGTGGTGTTGGTAGACTTGTTTTTATTTTAGCAGTGTCAGAAATCTTGTCTAAGTGCTTTGGGATTTTTTTTCCCCTGCAGAGCTCAGGATGCTAGCTATGACTATTTAATGTCAGTTAAGCCAGCAGAAACATGGATTTAATGATCAGATGCAGCCTGATTAATATAACATAGGTATTACAAGGAAATACATCTCCTTAGATTTTTGTAATAGGAAAAGTTGTGTTTCAGGCAGATGAATCACAGAACATCAATTCACGTTAGATCAAATTGAGGTTAAGGATGCTCAATTTCTGGCAGGCATGGGCTGTAGCTTTCCTTGTAAGCGCATGTTTGTTTAGTGAGATGCCAGCACCCCACAGAGTCAGCTCCAGCCTTAAGAAGGACTCTGATAGGTGTAATCCTGCCAAACAGGAGGGAGCAGGTCCTATGGGTGACACCAACCTCCTGAGTCCAAGGTCTCTGCAGGGGCTCTGGGTCCTTGGCACTCACAGTTGCCACTGAAGAAGGTGGGAGCTTGTCCCATATGCTTTCACCAAGAAGGAAAAGCATTTAAAACATGACTTCTGAGCCATTTACTCAGCTACGGCTGCCAAGACAGGGAGGATTGTCTGTTTGCCTTCGCAGTCTTGGGCATAGAGAGCCTTGGGTGAACATGCTCCAATATCATCAGCAGGGACACTGATGGGGCTCCACTGTCATTTGACATGGGCAGCCCTGCTGAGATGCTGGCAATGCACATCATGAATGGGTTTCTCCTGGTCTTCTGTGTCCATTTCTCTCTAAAAGGCATGGGGGCACTTATTCTTTGCATGGCTATTTTAAAGTATTTAATTTTTTATCCTGGGTTGTGGGAGAGTTGCCTGCAGAGAAAAACTGAGATGACACAATTAGGAAAAACCAGAGGGAGGAGTAAGGGAACTTCACATCTACAAACCTATCTGCTCATCTGAAAAGGATCCCAAATACTTGTTGGTGATAAGCAAAAAATAGAGTGAAGAGTAAAATTTGGGCTCTGCAGCAGGTAGAGAAGGGATGTGAGAAACAGTGAGCAGCAGAGGCCAGACCTGTCCATTGTGTGATAGTCACAGCTTTCACTCACAGCTTATCCTTCCTTCTCTAAAAATAAAGCTTTTTCATGTGATGGGGATCCTACTAAGCCAGAAA
The DNA here is from genome assembly GCF_000696875.1 of Nestor notabilis. NCBI lineage: Eukaryota > Metazoa > Chordata > Aves > Psittaciformes > Psittacidae > Nestor > Nestor notabilis. The sequence continues at coordinate 114,309 of NW_009926718.1, forward strand.
TACATGGGCTTTATTTTTTGGCATATTTAGCAAGGTGAGAGTGGAAATCTTCACGTGGCTGCAAGGAAGGCAGTGTGGGGAAGCTCACTGTTCCTTACCAAAACTGTAGTGGGAATTTTAGATATATATGTTTACATTTCCCTTAATAGGGTTAGGGCCCCAAAGGCAATAGCTCTCTGCCAGTAGAAATGGAAACAGTCTTGGTTAGCTTCAGTAACACGTGGAGCTCAGAGCAAACACAAAATCAACATGCTCCTTAAAGAGGTAATAAGTCAGGGAGACTTTAATATTCTGCAGATCCAAATTCTCTGGGGTGCGGTATTAACACAAGTCTGAAGACAAAGATGCATTTATTTCAATGGCATTCTTTTAAAGAGAGACAGATTTTTACTTCTCTGCGTTTAGTTGTGTAGAATTGAAACAGGGTAATGTTTTTCCCAGAGAAAAGTGCTGTCTGGTAGAGCATGGGGTGCCCTCTGGGAATACCTGTGGAAGGCAGGTATTGGGCAAGATGCAGAAGAGGGGTTGAACTGAGCTATTAGAAATCTGCCATCATCCCAGCAAAAAACCCCAGTTCAAAATAATACCAAATGATTAGAATAATAACAGAATGCTCTCCAGCAGAAACTGTTCCCTGCTCACCTGCTGAAATACACAATAATGAGTCTCTAGTTGAATTTCTCACGCTGCCCTTTAGCAGCCAGACCTGGTTGTTCCCTCTGGGACATTCTTAAAAACACTAAGCACCACACCAACACAAAAGGACAAAAAAACCCCTCCAGCAATGTTGGTTTTTGTTATTAACATATATCGATTGTTTTCCCTATTGTCTGTAAACCACACCCTTGTCAATCCTCATCCAGGGTTGCAGTTCATGAGGAGACATGCTTATGCACCACAACAGTGATTGATCCCTTGAGGAAGTAGTAGTAATCGGCAATGGAGAGGCAAATAACAGCTACAAATTGCCATATCTTGGCTTCTTCAAGAGGGTCTTTTCATTTTTGGATTTTATTTGTTTTTGACAGAGTGGAGGAGTGAAGGAAACAACTGATGTCTAAGATTGAGATGTAGCATACAATTGATGGCAGGATTCTCATGCGAATATAGCATATGTGTCTGCATCTCTATGCTATAGGAGTCTGGGCTTTGATTTAATAAGCGAGGTCCTGTAACTGTGCTAATAGAGATCAAGTGGGGGGGAAATGAAAGGTCGCGGGCTGGAGGGTCACAGGAGAGATACAGAAGCAGCTGTAGGTAACCTGTTTGTGAAAGGATCTCCCATGTAAGGGGAGGGCTATTTCTCACCTCCCCACCCTCTCAAATGATTTGCTTTGATCTTTGCTAGAGGTAAACTTCAATGAGCAAAAGACATCAGTGACTACACTGGTTCAGTGGTGTTTTTTCTCCTGCTGGCCTGCCAATATTCCCTGAGTGCCTCAAGCCTTGTTAGCTTTCCTTCCACACACAGCATCTACACCCCATACAGTGTGACGTATGAGAAAGAGGATGGTGGTGTTATTCTGACAGGTGAACAGCATAAAAAATTATCAGCAGGCACTAGAGCTCGTGGGGAGAGCCCAGGCTAGTCCAGCAGAGAGCACACAGGGACAGAGGATGGAGAAATGCGGGGTCAGGAGCAGTGCTTGGAGACCCATTATGGGAAAGAGGACAGGCACCAGTCCTAGAGGGACTGTGGACATGATGTAGCTGGCATTTTCCCTTTTCTCTCTTTTCAGCCTTTAGCAAAGCCAGAGGAGATTTTGCTTTCTAAGGGCTCTGCCACCTTCTGCCCAACTATAAGCTGGAGCCTGCTGGTGTCATCCATCTGTCCAGCATGGCAGCTTAGCTCTCTCCTGGCCTCCCTCTTCCTTGGTGCAACTGCTGCAAAGCCAAACCTGGGTGCCTAGAGCATAGAATCCTCTGCATGGTGTGGTTATTGCAAACTGCCAGCATGTATAACACAGTCTGCAGCCACAGTCCCAGTATGCCTTTGTCCTTCACCTTCAGTCAGCCTGTGCAGCACGATGTCTTGCATCCTTATTGCATGATGTGCATGTACCTTTTATACATGGCTTATTGCATGATACGCACGTGAGCGGGTGGCTGTGTGTTGGTCCTGAGATGGGACTGTTTGGCCATGGAAAAGGGAGACAACACATGCTGGGACGTAGACCACAGTGGGGTGAAGGTTAATTGGAAAGGAGGCTCTTGTTGGAACACACATGGCAGAGGAGGGTCACCCTGGGGGTGACTGATGGGTGTCTAGCACAGACGCAGACCAGCGGGGAAATGGGGGCAGGTCTGGGCTGCCAGCACTGTGTCTGCAAAGAATTGAAGTAACCACTAGAGCCAAGGCTGAGAAAGAGGCCTGGCCTGCAGGGAGTTCAGGGGGAAATGTCTTTGTGCAGAAGGTGATTAATGTCTTTAATGAACTACCAAAGGAAGTAATAGAAGAGGCTGTGGGGACGTTGCTGTTACAAGCAAGGCTGAGGAAGCGAGCTGAGGCACAGCCCATGCAGCAATGCTGTTTCCAGTTCACTGTCCCAGAAAAACAGTCGGGCACAGCAGCTGTCCCTAGTCCTGGGCAAAGGCAGAGCCGAGTGCACTTCACAGATTTAATCAGAATTAACTCAGCCTTCCAGCCTGTCCTGGTTCTGAGGTCTTCTCTGCTCTACTCATTATGACTGTGCTAACAAAAACCCACTGTGTGCAGCTTCAAGATGTGGGGATGGTAACTGGGGAGCTCCTGTGTTTGTTGTGGGGACAGCAAAGAGGGAGGCTTTGGGGAGAGAAGACCCTCACTGGAGGCTGGGACCTGGATTAGCCTAAACTGACAAGCACTGAAAGCCGTTACTTGTTTGGGAACACATGAGAAATGTGTGGATAAAGTCAGGCAGACTTCTAACATTGAGTCATCTATATCATAACATCTACCACCTTAGCAGCCTTGTGTGCCAAACTCAGCAGAGACCATGGAGGGAGCAGGCACCTCTTCTGAACCCGCAGATCCCCATGAGGTCGCCCAGTCACAGCCACCCACAGATGAAACCCAGCTTTTCCTGTTCCCAGACATGCCTGTGTTTATGCGCTAATCATTAGGGGTGAGTTCACCATGCAGCCCTCAGGAAGGAGGCGAGATAGCTCCTGCATTTCCACTCCTGCTTCCAGAGCAACCACACACCTTCAGAGAGGACCCCTTCCCAAAACGCCCATATCGCCTTGTTCTGGAGTAACTAGAACTAGTTTGGGGTGTATAGACTTGCTCTACTAAAGAGGAAACTCATTGAAGCATTGCCACTGTTTTAGTGAGGCTCAGCAGTCACACTGGAGTGGTAAAACCAATGTACAGCATCTCAGATGGCAGCTGTCAGTTAGAAACCATTCTCTTCTTTGCTTGGGAAGCTTTAGACCATCAAAGCTTGTTCTCAAGAGAAGTTCTTACATGTGCCTTCAGTACAAATGCTGGATGCACTGTCCCCTAATGGAACTTTTCCTTTCTCTGTGAAGTGCCAGGTAAAGCAACAGAACTGCGTGCTTAGGTCAGTGCTGCTTTGCCAGGTATCTGTGGAGGTACAGAGGAAGAGTGAGGAAAGAAGCAAGCCCAAGCTTGATCCAGGATGCTCGTGCCATGACACTGCTTACATGCTGTAGCAGCATCCTTAAGCAGCAGGTCCTAAGTCCTTAAAGCATGAAGTTAACTTCTCCCCTCTGACTTTTCTGGCTAAGGATTAGATGCCTTCATCTAAGCTACTTATCAAGGATACCCCTGTAATCAGCAGTGAGCTCTCCAGTGAGCCATTCTTTTGAACTGTTAGACACTCGTCTTAGTACAGGAGGTATTGCCCTCCAGAGGTGCCTGCTTATCTCCCTGTCGATACGAGAAGCCAAGGTGGCAAACTGGGCTTAAAGAGCTTACCATGGGACCTTGAGCAGTAGGTGAGATGAATCTTACCCCAAAGTGTCTGCAGCTGTACCATGTCCTTCTGCTAAATTCCTCAGTACTCTGCTGAAGGTGGTACCTCTGTGGTACCAAACATTTTCCTGCTCTCCCTGTGAGAGAGCAGGAAAGGGTTGTAAAGGCTTTGACAAAGCAGGCATCACATTGCAGACAGGCAGTTTTCAGTTGTGCTATTCTAATGTATTGCTAAGAAGTGAAGAAAATATATGCTCATGGCATAGAAATTATTTGTTTTGGGTTAATCTTCTGTATTTGGGTACAGTACCACAGTGGTCCTTCAAGCATGGGGGTCTGCTGTTGTCCTTGGACATGTTCTCATCCTCTAGGCCTGTTCTATTTCTCACTTTTCATAGGCTCACTGCCGGCAATAGTGTTTGCAGGGCTCTAGCAGCAATGTCTGGGTTTGCTTTTGCTGTCTGTTCTTTAAGCAAGTCTCTTTTTCCCCTCTTTCTGTTGATGTGCTCCTGGCTGATACTGCTTTTTCCTAAGAGTAGGCTCCAGGGGACCATAGAGTTGGGCTCATCAGGGGAGGAATGCCTTCGGATGCTAACTGTACCATTTTCAAAACAGCACCCTGGGATTTGACTGAGCACTCCCCACTAGCTGTAATGGGAAGAGCACAGTTAAGCCCTACATGGTGCTAGAACAAATCTTGTGGGCTTTTTTGAGGAAAAAAACCCCAAATCAACAAGCTGTTTGGCCTGAAAAAAACCTGAGTAAATTCTAAAGTAGCATCTTTTAACAGATGAGTCAAATCAGGCCCAAAACTATGGATCAAAACACACCTGAAAATCCTGGGGATCCTCCAAATCCCATCCCATTCTGGTCCTGAGGTCTGATTGCCATTTGACAGCAATCTCAGGGGAGTGTGATAGCAAAGTATGTTCAGGTTTCCTGTTCCAAGCCTATCTCGGGAAGGAAAGTAAAAGTGTGAATCCAGGCTAGCAACTCGAGCAGAACAACTTTAAAATCATAAAGGGGAAAAAGAAAATCATTCCTGTTGGCTGGCAGGGCTGTGCAGTGGAATCTGGAACAGTGTCATGGGGGCTGGGGGTGGAGGGAATTGGGGTCAAGATGACTGAGGTAGAGCAGCATCCTCTGGTACTGCTGCCTTTGGGGAAAGTGTGTTTGTCTCAGCACTGTCTGTGTGAAGCCTACAGCCAGAGGAATGAGGTGTGTTGCTGTAGGACTACAGGCGCTTGTGCGTGGTTCATGTCCAGAGCTTCAGAGGTGTAGCACGCTGGAGTGAGATTTGCAGTGTTTTCCCAGCTATCCTTGCCTGCAGCCAAACGCAGCAAATTATTCACTTTCAACAACAGCAAATTTACATTAAATAAAGGGCTCCATCAAAAGGAAATTGCACTTGACAGTCTCCCTTTAGCCACTGGAGAGCAGCAAGCAGACAGGCGCAGGAGGCTGCCTTCCCATCCCTCGATGTCTGCGTGTTCTGTGGTTTTGGCATTGCGAAAATGGGAAGCAGCTGTAAGCCCTTTGGATCACAAATGGATCTGGGAGTCTGCTACCTCAGCTAACAACTCATTTATTATCAGGGAGCAGACAGTTTCCTCTGAGCCAGTGCAATCTATCATTTCTTAAAGAAGCTGCATGAGATTGAAAGAATTTGCTTTAGGAATTGGCACCTGGAACCCTGTAATGAGTCCATCTTTGGGAAGAAATCTACTTCCTCTCCAAGATTTCTGTTTCCCAGCTTCAGCTGGAACAGCCTGTGGGTACCAGGGCAGGCAGGGATGCACTCATTTTTCTGAGAAGTTTGAGAGTGTCTCTCCTCTGAGAAATTCCTTCTCTCTCTGTGCCCAAAATACTGATGAAGGGAGGGTTAAGAGACTATTCCAGCCCCTTTCATGAAACCCTTTGTGCAGCTCCAGGTGGATTAAATCTGTCCCACAGTATCTCACCCACAATCAGCACCCACTGTTGCCTGGTCTGGATTTCATGCTGTTTCATCACAGCGCCACTTCCTTTGCCATGTCAGTCCGTTTGCCCCAAAGTGTGGGGTTATACAGTGAGAAAGAGAATATGGGGTCATGCTGCAGCCCCAAACACATCCCTGCACACAGACACTTGCAGTCAAAGCAGCTCTGCCAAAGGGTGCTTCTCTGTTGTTTTGCTTAGTGTACCAGGCAAGGGTCTCCCGAGGTCTCCTGTGCAGGTGTTGAGTGGTTTGATGTGGGCACTCCAAATCCAACCCTCCTTTGCTACACAGAGCAGTGAGGTGATGAATACCCCTGTTAATTATGCTCTTTGCAGCAGCTATGAGCTCACACACCAGTGTTTTCGGCTGATGGTATCTCCTGGCTGCTTAAAAGCCCAGTCTCCCAACATGTTTCAGGGGGATTTGCTGTCAGAGTCAGGAGGAGAGTTGGTAAGATGTGCTGGTGCATGTGGGATGCCCTCAGGTGATGGGACACCATGTCCCTCTGCAGATATTTTTCTAAGTTTTCATATTTAGTTGGTTGATGTGATTTAACCTTTCTTCCTTTAATTTGCACTTATGAATTACTCCAAAGCCAGCATTTGTCTCAATTTTGGTTTTGTTTTTAGACATCTCCTCAGTGTGAAGGGAAACCACAGCTACAAGCACTTGCTTCTGCACTATTGATTTCCTGGATTGTGGATCAAGCCCTTCCTAAAGAAGATTCACTTGATTCAAAGGCATTCAGGGAGGTTTTGTAGTCTGTGATCCCGTCACTGCTCTCCTTACCTTTCCTGCAGATTTTGCCCAGCAACACTATGCTCCACCCTGATTTTTGCTTGTTCTTCCCTTCCCTGCAGCAGGATTTTCTTCTTGGCCGTTCTGCTCCTGTCTGTGCCTGTAACCGTTGCAAGCCCCACACTTAAGATGTCATGACCAATATCAAGGCTGTCCTGGTTTCTGCTGTTTGCCAGTTGCACCTCCCTCATGTCATGAGCTTAGTAAACTCTCACAGCAGCACTTCACCATTGTATTTGTTTACCAAGTATCTGGGGCCCTGATTGTTAGCTTAGGTTTGTAAGTACCCAAAATCAGATCTTTAGAGGCATTTCAGTGTTTACTGATACCTCCAGGAGCATGACTACCTAAATGTGATGTAGTGTATTCTAAGTGATGCTGAGTGTCCCTGTGGGTCTGTTTCCAGCATAGTGCAAATAGGATTAATGGATTTTTATTTGTATTTTATCCAAACCATTTTTTTAATGACAGAACAAGCCAAAAGCAGGATTATGACTGAAGGCTGTTTTCCATGGAAGGTGTGCTTTTCTGCTCTTGTCTCTGGTGATGCTGCTGTCTGCAGCAGAACAGGCTCAGCAGCAAATAAACCAGGATGGCTCTATTGGTCCACTTTCCTCCTGCTCACACATGGGTCACCCCATTTCTGGGCATTTGTCTGCTCTACAGTTTGGGTAGATAAGGGGAAAAGACAGCACTGGGTGCTCCCTGCCTGGCTGTGCTGCGGTGGAGGGTGCAGAGCTCGCATTGTTGCACTCAGCTCTTCCTCTTTGGCTTGGTTTGGCACAGTGCTGTGGGACACCTTTGTGGGAGCTGATCCCCTTCCCCAGGTCCTCATCTGTCCCAGAAAGAGATCTTGCCTTGAGGTCATGCATTGGTCTCACACCTTTGTTTTCTGTTTTGTCAGAGGAGTCTCCTGTTAAGATCAGATGACTGAGGAGCTCTAATGGCTTCTCTGTGGCATTTCTTTACTGAAGAAGTGAGAGGAAAAAAATGTGCAAGTGGATACACTGAGATATCACTGGTAAAAAACCCAGAAAATAAGGTCTTGCAAGAGTACATTGAGGAAAAAAAAGAATTGAATTTTAGGAAAGTTGTAGAATCAGGAACAGTGATAAATGGGAGCTGAAAGCTTGTGGCAAGTGCATTAGAGACAGCCTCTAACATGTTCTTTAAATCAACATTTGTTGTAGTTTGGCCCCATCCACAGACAGCAGATAAAGAACGCAGTGGAATGCCTCCTCTGGTTCTGTGTCCCATTGCTCTAACCATGGAGCTGTGTATTAGTGAAGGCACCAGCATGAAAGAGGTCCTGAGAGAGCAGCATTTGATGCATTGGGCCATGGAGGCTTTTCTGCACGGGATGAAAGACTAATCACTTTTCAGACATGTTCCAGGTTTAACAGAGACTTTGATTTCAAGCCTCAAATGACCTACCTGTGCCTTTGAGACCTTGGCTGTGCCAGCAGCTTTTCTTTCTGAGGTGTGCAAGACAGTATGTGAAGAGTGGCTTCAGGGACAAGTTACATCTTGAGTTTGGGGATGCTTTCCCATCCTGGTGGCTACTTTTTGTTCTTTTTCAGTGAGACTGGACTGGAGGGAGTGGGAAGGGCTGGCATTGATAAGGCACCACCAAAGCCACCCTGGGAATATTTGGAGCCCCCTCTAATTCAGTAACATCCATTTAGGCGGAAAGGGCTTGGTGCTTGGAAGGAGAGACGTGCTTTCTGTAACTGTCAGACTGTCGATAAATAAGTAGAATGACATGAGCGAGCACTTGCCCATAGGATAGGACACGTCTTTGCATTTCTGGACTGTCTCATATTGTCCTCATTTTGCTTAGGCTCGTGTTTGCATGCTCTTTCTTATAAATCTGGTCCCCCTTTGGGAGGGTCCATAGATTGTTCACAAGTGGGGATAGCCGTGTGGTGCATACCCAGAGCTCTCCCATGTCTGTTGGCACATGAGCAGCAGGATATAACGTCTGGTAAGTGATGGGGGAACTAATCCTCTTCTGGAAGCACCAGGCAGCATATGTGTAAAGGCCGTGTAGGTGCTTTGAGTGGGTGAATAGAAACTACCTCTGCACGCAGGATCCCTGGGCACATTTTCCCCAAGCAGACTTTGCCACAGAGCAGCCTGGCAAAGTGGTAGTGCTAAGGGGCCATGCTGAGTTGCCACAGTCCATATTATTCACCATCTGTTCTCCCATTGCTGTTACGACACCAGGAAGATGTCCTTCACATCAGCAGAGTAGGCTCATTCATCTCCGCTCCCCAAGGGACAAGAACATGATTCACCTGCTCATTTCAATCTTCATCTTCCTCCCCAGATATGGTGCTGGGGTTTGGCCCATATGGCCAGCCAGCTTGGCTGCACCCTTAGCACCATGTAGCCTTGCCAGAGATGGGACAAGCGCAGTGCTGGGGATGAAAACTGACATGACTAAGCCACTTTGGAAGAGGAGGGACTGAAACAGCTCTCCTTCTCCCCCACTGCCTACAGGGAAGCATTTCATCTCCCAATGGGAAGAAATTCGCAGAGCTGTATTTAAAATACTAACCCTTGCACAAAGGAGGACGGCTTCTCTTGATTTCACTTTTGTGTAGCACCAGGCGGCTTCGTGGTGGGTGAAAATTTCCATTCATCTCAGCCAATGTGCCCTCAAATTTCCTTTTTGATTTTCAAGGACTGAAGAAAGATTATCGATAACTCTAAATTGAGCAAAACTTTTCTTTTCTAGACACACTTCCTTAGGGGAAAAAAGGTTGAAAGGCTGTGGATCCTCTTCTTGTCTGAGCCAAGCCTGTCACCCCACTGGGATTAGGATGCGTTAGATAAAAGCTAGTGGGCAAGTGGCTTGCTCTCTCCATATGTCTTGCAAGCTGCTTCTCCATGTAAGGAAGGCAGTTTGGGGGCACTTCCCTCCCACTACTGCCCAAAGTGTTTAACTGGTTGCGACTGGAAACCCACCAGGCTTTAGGGATTCCAAGCAGACCATGAACCATCCCTAACCCACACAGAGCCAAGGAAATGCCTTCATGTCTACAATAAAGCAAGCAAAAATCAATTCCTTTGGGCTTACTTTTTCCCAAGTCAGGACCTTCCATAATCAAAAGACTAGATGCAGCCCAACATAAGTTTCCCAGCAGACCCAACGTAGATATGTTGGCTATATTGCAAATAAGGAAAAATCTATGTTTTCTTTCTTTTTTCCCTGCTGTGATTTAGTAGCAGTGATTGTGGTGAGGTCTGGAGTTTTCCAGCCTGAGCTTGGCAGAGAAAAGTAGGAAATGTCTAACTACTGCAGGAATTATAATTACTGTCTGGCATTTCTGTGGCTTTATCAGTGTATGAAGTGAATTCTGGGAGGGCTGTAAACAAACTCTTTCTCCCAGGGTGTCCTCAGTTCGGACCTTGGCACATGCAGGTGTATTTCTTAGAGTGACTCCCTTCTGAGTTGCAATCAATAACAAAAATAACGGTGGGAACAGTAGAATGCAAGGAAGTCAATATGCCTGATACAGTGTCCTCATCATCCCTATATGGGAAAGCAGCCACTTACTGCCTATAAAATCTTCTATTTTTTGAGGATATTAGAGGTTGCCGGGGGAGGCATTGGCTTTATTTAAATGCCTGAAATATTTATTGAGGACATGCATCCTCTATATTCTCTCATGATAGGATGCCCCAAATCCAGTGACACTAATTAGCTACTTAAACTTCTTCTTTTTTTTTCTTCCCTTCAGCTACGGCCAAATCTCTCTGGATTTAACAGCACAGCAAAGATTTAACAGAAAGTTTAAATGGGAAAAACATATGAGAGGAGAAATTGTAGGATAAGATTCTGTGCCTGTTAACTGATGGCATTTATAAATTATAGCTGAAGATGTCATATCAGTCGGAATGGAAAACAGCTTAGTGGATTATAAAAATACTCTCTATAAACCATTTTAATGACTAATTTTTTTTTTTCCTTAAATCTGTTATGGTAGGTGTCATAAAAATGAATTCTAGCAGAAAGGATAAAAATTTTCCCTTGGTAAAGTGGCTAACTGGTGATTAAAGGCTGTCAGGCAGAACAAACTCTTGATTAGGCTGAGGTGCTGTTGGCTAAAGACAGCAGCCTCCCATTTTTGGGGAGGTGAGTTTGTTTGTGGATGAAGTAGATCCAAACCCATAGGGAAAATACCACTGCAGCAAAACGTTTTCCCATCCCAGTGCAGCTTCTCTCAGCCAGGAAGAGAGGAAGGCTGAGGAGCAAGCAGCGGGAGCAGAGCTGTGGGTCAAGGGCTACATCAGGGACTGTTTTGGGGTAGGATGTGAAGGGAAATTATATAGGGGCAGCACATCAAGAGGGAAGAGCCAGAGCTGCTGGAAACTGAAGCTGTGGATGGGAGATAGGATGGTGCAAAAAGATGGTGTGTGTGGAGTCTTGGAAGGAGCCATGAGGTGGTGATGGACAGAAAGATTCTGGTGTCTACCAGGCTGCAGTGACTGGTTCCACCACTTCTTGAGTATTGAAATTAAAACTAAACTTGCAAGAAAGCGATAAAAAAAGAGAATTGCAGCTTTCTGTCAAGAAACATAGTTTCTTGTGGCCAGTACTTGCTGGTAAGTGCCATTTCAGAGAGGTTTCCTTGCTCATTTCCGTGGCCCCTGAGCACCTTCTGTCCCCTCCCATGCCTCATTTTGAAAATCACAGCCAACGCTCAATTCTAGGTTGGGATATTTAAGGATGCAATGTTTTGTGGTACATTTCCAAGCTGCTTGCATAGGAAAGGGTAAATGACCTACCTCTCCCTGTCCCTTCACAGACTAGTTCCCAGGAGGCATTCAAAGGCGCCTGTTCTCTCGCTGCCTTTGAAGGCTTTGTGTCAGTCCTCCTCATAGATACTTGTACTTTAGGCCTCCTTTGTGTCCTGCCCGTATTATTTTTTTCCAGAAGAAGAAATCTGCATGTGGGATAGAAACGGTATTAACTTTCCCAATGTGAGCTCGCAGCAGAACTGTATTTGCAGCGTGTCATTGGGGTTGTGTCAGGCTATTTCCACAGGGAGGCAAGATTTAGTTTATGGACTCCAGCTGAGCACCTTACAGCACCAGTACAGAAAAGGCAATTTACCAAATTAAATTGCACAATATAGGATGTCAAGCAGCCTACTTCTGGGTCCTGTTCTCTGCAAGGGACTTCGTCGTGACATGAGCTAAAGGGATGAGTAACAGCCTTCAAATTGAAAGCTGATGAAAAAAATCTCATGCAGAATAATCCAAGGGCAACCCATACCCAAGTTCCCCAAGCTCCAGTTGAGGTGGGGATGTGTTTTCAGTCATAGAGATGAGCTGTCTTGCCTCTAGGCTTTTTCTGTTCTTTTGTATAAATCAACCAAGGGCTATAAAAGGAATTTGTGGAAAAAAATGGGATTTATCTGGCCCCTTTCCTTCCTTTCCCAACACTTTTTTTCCTGTAGATGGCACAAGTGTGAGTCTTTTTGTTCGTCTTACACAGAAAGTACCCAGAGGGGAAGAGATCTTCAGGACACTTGATTGATATATATGTTTTCACAGGGAAATCAAAAAGAAGAAAAGTTGGGAGAGGTCTTCTGACTACAAAGATTTGTTATTTAAAACTGGGGGTATTATTCAGAGACAGTACTGGAATAGTGACTTTTTCAATTTTATAGTATCGCTGTATTTGGAGGTTTTGCTTAATAACCTGTTTTCTGTGTCAGATTATGCTCTGGGAGACTGTTTTCGTTTTTACAGAGTTTCCAGCCCAACTTTCTTGGAGGTATGAATAGACTGTACCTTAAACCTTTACAAACCACACAGCAGCTAAGTAGATTATGCAATTTATTAGCACTGTTAAGCCCATCAGGTGTTTATTAAAAATCAGAGCCACCGGCTTTGTCAAATAGCATTGCTGTGCCCATGTAATATACCAGCAGAGCAGCTCAGAGCAGAGGCTGATTAGGCTTTCAGAACCCCTTTTGGCTTGTCATCACTCAGTAATAGTTATAAACACGCACAGTCTCTTTACTTCCAACCTAATACACCCAGTGCCCACCATGGTACGAGTTCTCTACTTACTGCCACATTTTTGTCAGTGGCAAGTACAGGCAGTAGCTTGCAAAGTAATTCTTTGCATGTACCTTTTGGTGCCTACCACGCCAATGAAAATCTCTTTAATGCCTACCACGCCAATGAAATTCTCTTTAATACCTACTTATGGGGAAAAGTTCCAAAACAATCCCCTGGGTTATCCATTTGGAGGACTGGAAAAAGAAAACAAAGTTATATCGTCCAGAACTTGGGTAGGAGTATTTTTGTTGGGTTTTGGTTTGTTTTTTCTACTGAGTGCCTGCTGTTCCCACAAGAAGCATGGCACCAGGTTTTACCACGTATTCACACTGTACGTTAACATGCAGTGGTATTACAAGAGGTTTTCCAAGTGCAGGGAACAGGCGTAGGCAGAGAGTTGATTCACTGGGAGATTTCAGCAAAATGGCAGCATGGGAACTGGGTTCCCACTGGATGCAATATTCCTCTGTATTGATGAATCTGGTCCTTGATCCTTTGTCATAACTGTACTCAAGGATTATTGCTTATAATTGTTGATATTATCCAAGATTGTCTTACCTGTTATAAATCTCTGAAACTAAATGGTGAAACTACGTGGCAGAGAAACTAATTCCTTTTGTTTTAAGGACATTTCATTTGAATGACTGTCTTAGAAAAGCTCTCCCACGGGACAGCTCCATCATGGGAAATTGCTAAGGGATCTGACAAGTCAAATAAATAGTCCATCTGCTAATTAAGTGGCAGCTGGTTGATTGTATTTCTTGATGGTAGGAGAAACCTTTTGGGTGGAAAATGGAAAAATCTCACCTAGATGAGGTGAGGAGATTTTAAAGGTGTGAGTGCAAATGTCTGTCCCAAGCAAACTAGAACCACTGGTGGTTACTTTTGGTGTCATGTCTACACTAGTGCACAGTCCAGGTACCAGGGTACAATGGCACATACTTGGTTATCAGTGGAGAGTGCACTTATTCCAGAGATGTTCAAGTTCAGTTAAGGCACCTAAACCCTAAACAGCACTACGTGCTGCCATTGAAGTCCTGAGCATCCTTTCGCAAATGCTGGTGCAGGTCAGCATGATCTTGCACTACTGTCTCCAAAAGAAGGACAAAAGCAGGTAATCAAAAAAGGATAACATTCTTGTTATCCTTGTTAGGGCTTCTAGTGTAGTGGCCTCCATTTTGATTTATGCTTTAGTGTTAGGGGTTTTTTTTGATACTCCATGGACAGATCTCTGTCTGTTTCTTGCTTAGAAATGTGTTCTCCATAAATGCTCTAGTGAAATGATGTCTGCTGGAGTCTGCAGGCAGCCTGTATGAAAAAAAAGAAAAGCTCTCAGAAGCATGATCCACATCCTATTCCTTGCTCTCCCCACACACTCATCACTGATTCTTCTCCCAGCGGAGCAATGCTGAAGCTTAAGCTATCGCTTTAAATGTCAGTCATTTAGCTACTAGTTATTTTCGCAAATAAGAGTGGGACTGTCTCCCTGGGGTTGACTGAAAATTGTTAAAGGATGGAACAAAAGAAAAGTGAAAGGAAAAGAAAAGAAAATGAGAAGAGAGGGAAAAAAGAACAGAAAGGACAAAAGGAAGCACCAGGCAGAAAGACTCGTGATGCCAGTGTCTGAGAGACTGAGTCAGAAGAAGGTGTCCCATCAAGATGAATAGGCTGTTTCCCAGAGAGGGCTTCAGGGGACAATTATGAGTCTTTTGTGATGTACCTAAATTACGCAGTCTCATCCTCATGGCTCTGTTCTGACTCCGGTCTCTGATTCTCCAGCTCGTGTCAGCAGCAGCTCTGCCACTGTATGTACTTTGCCAGCCCAGTGCCAGCCCATTGGTTTGGAAGGGAACTATCCTTCAAGATGGAGGGATGCTCCTGTGCTTGGGAGATGACAAAAGACGCTAATTAATGCTATGAGAAGGACAGGAATCCTCTCTCCTTTTGACTCACATCTTGCTCCACATCCCCTTCTCCTTATTGTTGTCCCTAAGTCTAGTTAACCCTTGGTGGAACAGAAAGGGAGCTGATATCAGCTTATTGCCTGGAACAATTGGGAGGTTTTCTTTTGGAGAATCACTTTAACTCCATGTGTTGGCAGTGTAAGTTTTCTCTACATGTAGATAGCATTCAGGGTGTATTAATATGCTGTCATCTGGTTGTTCTCATGAGTTGTGTTTGTTACATTCCCTGAGGCTCTGGTTCTGGCATGGAGGGCTGTATGAGTTTAAAATTTGGAGTCTGTCCATGCACGACTTTGAAATTCACTTTGGAGAACATTTGAGGAAAGAAAAAGCAATTCCCAAGTCAGAAGAGCAGTGTTGGTGCTGGCAGAAACCCCCACAGAGCAGAGAATCCCTCCCAGAAAGCCTTGTTTTCATCTAGAATTAATCAGAATAGTTCTTTGAAAGTGCATTTTGAATGTGGATATGCTCAGTTGCATCAGCTGATAGTTAAACCCAGAGATTTTAATGGAATTACGCCAAGTAACCAAGAACAGAATTGGCCCCGTGCCTAGGGATCCCTAACCTGGCCACAGGCAAACATCAGGAATAGTGTGTTTTTCTGAAAGCAAACATGGAAAACCCACTGGAAACAACAACAAAACAACCAGCAAAATAAAACTAAACTAGACCTCACCCTAAATCACTGGAAAATAGCAACTAGATTATTATCTCTATCTCTAGTTATATTTTAAAAGCACACCGATGTCATAACTATATAGAAGGTAAAGCAAATGTCTGTATTTTGTGTGAATAATCATTTTACGGTTAACATTGCACCTGCTTCTCACTCTTAACATGGATGAGGAAGGGCAGCAAAAGTGAATTTGTGCATGGAGTCCATGTAATATCCATTAGAAAAACACAGGGCCTGATAATTAAGCATAACAGCTCCTCAAGAGCTTAATATTTAAACTAAGGACAAAAGGAGGAAACCAGACCTTTTGTAAAAGCTGGAGGCTTTTTTAAAGACATGGGCTAAAGCAGACTCGCTACCTCTGGTTCAAGGATGTTCTGTGTAGGTGAGAGCAAACTGTTCTGTTGTACCAATTAGACAAGAAGGGAAGATTGTTAAAGATACCACCTCCTGGTTTGATGCTATAGATAAATGTAAAGTTTTCTCTGCTAGAGTTTGCATCCAGAGTATCTTGTTTAATAGATGGCAGCAGAGCAAATCCTTGAATATGTGTGATCTTAAAGTTCATTTATACCGAGGCTCAGATGACACAGAGTTCCACGACTTACTACTGTACTAGGTGGGAAATCACCTTTTTGGTTTTAAACCACTGCATGTTAATTTCTGTGTGTTCCCCTAAATCTTGGCTTATGAGAAATAAAGAACACGGGTTATTATTATTAACCTTACTCACTTTTCCAAAGCATTCCTGATTTTATAGGTCTCTGTCAACCCTCTGGCATTCATTTCCTTTTTAGGCTGCAGTCCTAGTGTCCTTAGTGTCTGTATGCCTCAAGTCATCTATTGTCCCGAACTCTGTTTTAACCTTTTTTGATGCCTTTTCACATTCTGCAGTATCCCCTGGGACATGGGCAAGGGTTATACCTGCTCTTTGGCCCTTTCATGGGATGGAAACTCTCTGTCCTTATAGCGTGTGGGGCTGTCTTTGTGTTACAAGTTCCTCGTGGTTCTGATTTTGATTAGTGTGCAATTCTTAGCTCCAGAATCTAATTAAATGGGTATGTAAATGGAGACGGATGTCTCTTGTGGCACCTGTAATGGACTGTTGCAGCCATTAGATCTGGAGAAATCTCTTTTCCAAGGCTGCCTCCTCTCCAGGGGGAGAATTGTTGCATTATTCATGGTCGCTATTTCCACTGTAAACTCTTGTCTCATGATTACAGACTGTTACACTTTCCCCCCTCAGCTCCCTCCCCCAATTCTCTTGCACTTGGTATTTTTCTTGTTCTTTTGCAAAGCTAAACATGGGTCTCTTTGAAGTCCTCAGGGAGAAGGTATTCTGTCAGGGCAAGAACATGGAGCACTAACAGACTCTCAGTGTGTCTGACAAACAAGGCAGTACTCCTCTTTCTGCACATGCATTTCATGCCATCAGCAGTGGAGGTGATTATACTTGCATGTTACAAGTAAAGAAAAGTACATCCACTCATATCCCCCCACTGATAGCCGAAGGGAGTGATTTGGTAGATAGTTTGAATATCTTGTATCACAACAGCCTATTGCCTCAAATTTTTTCCCATGGCAGAGTAATTCAGAGAGCCTGGACCAACTTCATCCTGGATGTAACAAGAGTAAGAACTTTATAAGTCTCTTTGGATTGCCTTAGCCCCTTGCGTGGTTTCTAAGAAGTAATTGCTTTAGAAAATAGTAGGAATGGCAAAAATATGCCCCTAATGGGAGAGCATTATGTTTTCCATGTCTTTGTTATACATACCATCCACATGTATTTAAATGAGTAACATCAGCATAAAGTCAGAAGATATTATGTAGAAAAATAAGTGTTTGGGGAGTATTTGAATAACAATAAGAATCATTTGGAAGATCTGACCTTGCAGGTATCTAAGCACAAAACTGTTTTCATAACCTTGCTCAAGCCATTTTTGTATCAGGTATGTTAGATACAAGAGCATCTTTTTTATCTCAAGCATCATCACAAGCCATCCTTCCAGCTTTCCCTATCTCTGTCCCTGCTTCAATAGTGAGACAAATTCAGACGTTAAAGAGAAAGCAGTATTATAGGAATGAGAAGGGATCGAGAAGTAATTTTCCATCTCTATAATGATTTTTATCCTGACATTTCCAGAAACATATGGTCCCGTGTTGTGCGAGCAGTTTGTTAGGATGTGCTGTCCCTCTGCCATGCTTCCCGGAACGCGCAGTCCCCCACACACATGCTCACACCGACACGCGATGACGCCCAGCGTTGCACTTCAGTCTGTCAGCAGCGGGAAGGCAGGATCAGTGCATCCTGTCCTCTCTGTGTCCCTCTGAACTTCAGTCCTTTTTGCTTTGGGAACAGGATTCACACCTCTCTGTGGCTTAAACTATCTGCTTTAAAGGAAGCAGATTAGGGCCAGCAGTCATAGGTTCATGGTTTTGAACACCCTCTGCTCAAGCTAGAGCTCAGGTACCCAAAAAACTGCTTCTCTGGTGTTGTGGGCAGCTCTGCAGCCTGCACAGGACTATAAGCTGCCACTGCTGCAGCTGCTAGCAGGCTGGGAATTTGAAGAGGTTTCAGTGAAAACCTTCCTTTTCCATTTCCCTCACTTGTAAGATGTCGCATAGGACCGCATAGCTGAAAGAACGGTGAGGGCAGGGGTTTAAAGCCTTTTATTGGTACGAGCAGGCAGAACTGCAGATTCCATGTGCCACTGGTGGCAGAGAGGGTGAAAAGCAGCAGCAGATCCTGCAACAGGAGCCCTGTTGCTAAGGAGAGCCTGTAGAAGACAGGAGAGAGGAGTCTCCAAAATCTATACAGATATCCAGGGTTTCCCTGTGGATGGCTCTGTCTGCACAGAGCTTCTATGCCCAGCCACTGCAGACAAAGGGGATTGCAGTAGAAATTTAGGTAATTTCTTGCATCTGGGTACCTACATCATCTGGGCTTCGCGTAGCTCTCCTGGATTGCATGTCAGCTTTTTTAGTCCACAGAATATGAAACATATATGAAAATACATAATATGAAAAGTCCTAGAAGAATCCAATCTGCTTTAATATCGATTGTCCCAAGGACCTGCTTATACAGCAACTACCTCCATTTTTGTCGTCTTTTTCCTGTCCAGGCTGTGGGGTTTTTCAGGAAAAGCTGGTGGGGTAGGGGAGCCAAAGCCTGGAAGAGGATCATGCAAAGCTGAAGGAATTGGAGGACAGGGACAGGGATTAAAACCCATACCTGCGGCATCAGGGCTGGGGGGCCTCCATCAGAGCAGAGGATGCTCTGGAGCAACCTCTGCTGTGGTACAGCAGATGCAGGGATGCCTGCGGGCACCGCGGTGCTGTGTTGGCAGGCGTTGCATCTGAAACCAACGAGTTATTTTCAGTCTGCTGTAGACAGGGCTGTAACTGCCAAGCAGACAACTCCTGAACTCCCAGCAGGTATCCCAGGAGAGAGCAGTTTGCAAACACAGCAGCTACCCGAGGCTGCCATTTGCTGTGACACTGTTTCCTCGAAATCCCCCTCCCCAGCCCCTGCAGCAGCACTTCCAGGAACAATCGCTCCGTCTCCCACATGCAGAATGAGAAAGCCCATTGTGTTTGTGGATCCCTGAAGATGGGACAGGAGCATCCGACCTCACTACACAGCTCTGATAATGAAGCTGACAAGAGAAATTAAACTAGAGCAATATGTGCTGTGATATTTTGAAAAAGGCATGCTGAGGATAATTATGCCACTCAGCTCGCTCTCTGTATTCCCCCTCCTCGCCCTGTGCAGAGCACCAGTGGCAAGGTAATAACAGCTTTGTAGTTGTTCCTCTCATCCTAAAAAGAGCCTGAGCCAAGGCTCAGCCTCGCTGTGCAAGCCAGGTCCCCATAGGTGCTGTTCAGCTGCGACATTCACTCTTGGCACCAGGAAGATCTGGAGGTGGCCATCTCTGCACACCAGCACCAGGGAAGCAATGATGGGCTTCAGAACATGCTTTCATTCGTGTATGTCTGTGCCCCTGGCTTTATCTGTGATGAAAGGTGCAGAAGCAAAGGGTCTAAGGGCAAACTGCCCAGGTGTGTGAAGAGCAGCCAAAAGACATGTTTCACTGTGTGTCTGCGGCTCTGCCACACTAAGCCAACACACAGAAAATGCCACAGCCAAGAACCAGCAATGGGAACAAGCTGGAATAGCTTATCAGTGTCTGTCTTGTCCCCCTGTCATCAGCTACACCATCCCACTTGCCATGTGCTGGTGTGACCTGTGTTGCACCAGTTTTTTGCTTCTAGCCCATGTCTGGTCCTTGAGGGTTTTGCCTTTTCTTCCCAACTCCAAGAAGGTTTATTCTGAGACTGGAAACTCGAGGCTGTTCTGTCTTTCCACTGTTGGTTCACAGATGATGTGAACTGGCTGCTGGACATTGGGAGGTCTGCCTGATAGCTTGGTTTGGGGATGGATTGAATGAGGCAGTAGCAAACAGAGACCTTGTGCAACAGACTGGAGAGATTCTCCCAGCCATGCTTTGGGTAGAGGTAAGCCAGGTCCATGGAGGTCTGGTACAACCTTCCGGGGCCCTTCCTGGGCTAATCTCCATGTACTTGTGAAAAGCAGGCAGGCTATTTCATGCCACACCAGCAGAAATCTTGTTGGATTTTTGCTTGGGGAGAAAAGGGACTTGGCTTGGCAGCTGCAGGGATTGTTAAGGTCTGCATCACCAAGGCATCTTTCAGGCAAAGTAATTTCCTTCATGGGGCCATATTACTGCTCAGTCATTACAGAAATAACCATGTTTTCAAGATAGCAAGTAATGGCCCCTGGAGGTGCTGTGCAGCTGTGTAACCTCTGCAAGCTCTCGTCCTTCAGAGACTCTTGATTTTTCCACACTGCCCCCCTGACTCACTTCTTTTTAACGATATTTACAGCAATTAATAACTAACTCTAAATTGCCTTGATAAACCACTGTGTTTCTTCATGTGGTTAAATTGGCTTTGCTAGTCTGTGTGGATTATCCTCTTTGCAGAGCAGTGGAGAGAGGATGCTTCAGTGCGTGTTATATCCCATCTTTTGAAATTCATGAAGGGTTTTTCTTTACCTGCTGGGTTTCATTTCTGTAGGCCAGGTGCAGTCAAAAATTGAAATCTTCTGGCCCTTAAGCCCTCTCTATGAAAACAAAAATAAATTGGAAGGAATTCACCCAGCAGGATGGATCACAACCTTTATACCTCATTGTGCATCCAGATGTGCATATGGTTAACTCTCAACAGCCAAACAGGCTGACCTTACAACACAGGCAGGGGTGAGATGCTGAAAGGCAGCAGCAGCAGCTTGCTGCTGAGCCTGGACTCAGGTGGTAGGATGAGTTCATAGGGATGGATAAGGTTGAGGAGCCTTTTGTAACTACTACAACTGTTCTCTCTTCCTCCTAGTACTGCTGCCTGAAAGCATTCAGTTAGTAACCATCAGGTTCCCAAACTCATAAGCTTGTTTTACAAGTCATGCATTTTTAATACTATATTGAATTTGAGGCTTCTTTTTATTAGTCTTCTCTTTTTTTAGCACTGAAAACTCTTATTTTTAGTTTTACTTTTTTTCCCTTCTGAAGTTTGAGCTCTGTACCTTACAAAAAAAGATAAAAAGATAATGTGACTCAGAATTAAATGACTCCAGGAGATGGGATTTTATAGACCTCACTCACCCTTGCAAGCCCTATGCTGAGACTACAAGAGTCAGCTGGACTGTCTGCACCCCTGATTCAGTGATGAAACCCTATGCGTTTACTTTCAGTGAGAAAAGTCCCTGTGTGGAATTGTAGAGGGTTTATATAAAGCTCTTTGTCTCAGTTCTTATTGCTGTGAATTTGGGCCAGCACTTGCAGCAGATATAGAGGGGTTAAATCACTGGAGACACTAGGTTTCTGTGTAAATGATTTTATGGCCATCGTGATGTCTCCTGAAGTTGATGTATCACCATTTTAGGCACAAATCCCACTTAGAAGGCAACTGAGGGATGCTGAATCATGCAAATGAATCAACATTCTGTGAGATCCTGAACACCACAATTTGGGGACCTCCATCTTGAAGGAAGCTGCAAAATTATCGTGTTCACACAGGCAGCAGATGCAATCTCCCATTGAACTCAGTCTGAATCTTGCTGCCAAGTCACTCTCCCTTTAATTAATATTTCATCCTGTTGATGTAACTTGTCCACTTATTTTCCCAGTTGTTTGGAGTGCAGATTTCCCAAATTGTTTCCTCAGGGCACTTGCAAAACCAAGACCTCACATCTGAGGAGTTCCTCACAGCTCAATTATTTAAATTTCTTGCTGAAAAATGTATGTGCTTTTAATTAAAAAATATTACCCAGCAAAAACAGCCTGGAGGTAGTTTGAAATAAGAAGAATATTTTGTTAAAAAATGAAGGAAAAAAGCCCCAGACCCCAAGTGGATTAGCCGTTAGAGCACTCTATGTCCAGAAACTATCTGAAACCTTTCCCCAGTGATGGATAATGGGGAAGAGCCTGGGATTGAGCCGTGTCACCTTTTAAAAATGTCGGAAGCTGATACAACAGGAGATGTTAGTTGCTGGAGGGTCTCCGTAATTGAGTTGCAACAGAGAATATGGCATTCTCCTTCTCAGCCTGGGCCAGGCTGAGTTTGAGAAGGGATTATTCCTTGGGCAGGCCAGCTGAGAGCCACAGTATTGCCTGTGTTTGCTCAGCATTAAGCTGGAGCACGGATCTATGCAGGTTCAGATCATGCAGTTCATTGGAAATTAATCCTCAGCTGAAGTGGGGAACTTTGATAGTGCCCGGAGTATCTTATTACTAGTTTCCTTCTAACAGGTGCAAGACCAGAGCTTTCTGCCAGATTAATCTAAGCCCTGAAAAATGCAAGTCTGCAGATTTACGCTTTATAAACCAACAGTAAGAGATTTCTCGTACTTGGTGTTTGCAAAGGGGTGAGTTATACCCCAATACCAGTGCAAGAAAACCAACATGAATGCAACATAGGTGAACTTTGGGGGCTGCTTACACAAATCTTTGGCAGACGGGATCTAGGTGGAAGTGTTGGTGTGGAAATTTGGCGCAGCTGCAGTCTGTGCAGCGTGGGCCTGTCTCAGAGGCAAGAAGTTGTCTTGGTTTGAGCAAGGAGCTTCACAGATAGAAAACATTTCACTAATGTTTACTTCGGGTTTGCTAAGAAGCTAGAAAAAGGGATAATGAAGATAGGGAGAGAAAGAGATAGGAATAGAGGTTGTTAAGAGATGTTAAATAAGACATGGGGAGTAGGGGTCTCCTTCCATATGGTTATTCACTGTGGAGTTAATGGAGGGATTTCTGTACTCAGCCATTGAGTCCTCTGAGTAGCATTAATGCTCTCCAGTGTCTATGGGTGTTGAGAAAGACAAAAAGCTCACTGAATATGAACCTTAGAGGGTGATTATGTGCTAATACAAAACCTTTCCCCAAGAGGAAAGTGATAGTTTTCTGTTGTACCTTTTCCCTTCCCTGCAGATGTATCGAGTCCTGAGGACCACTAAGCATTTCACTGGAAGTACAAGGGTCCCACTGTGCAACTTACTAGCCATACATTTTAATTAATGAGAAAACATATGAGGCATTATTTCTTTCTGCCACTGGCTGCTCGGAAGCAGGGTTGGCATTTTGAGTATTTTTAGGAAGAAGAGTTTATTACTTTATAGAAGAAAAGTTCATGAAAGAGTAGGGAGGGAATAGCAGCAGTAGGAGTTCGAATGTGAGTGTGTTCGAAGTGGGAGAGAGGCACAGCATGAAGCCCATTCCTCCCTCCTCCTGTCCTCCCTGCTGAAGATCAGAGAAAATAAGAGATGAGAAATGGGAAGAAAAGCAGTGAGATGGAAAATAAGGATGGAGGGGTTGGGGAAGAGCATTGATTGACAGGTCCTTTCTTGATGGGTTTGTTTTTAAAGTGAAATAATATAAGTACAGGGCAGACCATGCCCAGAGAAGGGGCAAAGGAGATGCTTCCCACAGTCCCTCAGCTTCCTGTCACACCACATCTCTGGAATTTGCAGCTTGAGATGCAGGATTTTGTACACAGAGAAAACTGTGTCTGATCACAGTTTGTAGGGAAGCCCTCATGTTTTCTTTTCTCTGCCAGCCTCTCCCTTGAAATGTAAATAAATAGGGTTGGAGACGCAGTTAATGAGGCCCAAGGGTAAGGGACTAAAAATCCAACATAATGTTTTCTTTGGCTGAATTTCTAAAAGAAAGAAAAAAAAAAAGAAGCTAGATGAGGAATGATATGAAAAGAAATCAGACCTGTAGTTCACCACATAAGGAAGCTTAGAGCTGCTGTAGAGAAGCAGCGGTATGCAAACTAATGAATAAATAAACACAAACAGTGGTGTATGCTTCCTACAAAGATCTCCTTCTACCTCAGTTTTGAAAGCAGATTGCTGCTGACACCTGAGCAAAGCTTGCTTTGAGACTATGTGCTGCAAGCAGTAGTGAACTCCATGGTCAGTGGCCAGGAAAGTTTCAGCAGTCTTTACAGAGTCTTCCTGAGCTTCATTTCTTTCCAACTACCTGCTGATCCAACATTCAGCAGGAAGATAGAACCACTGCAGCTAACCCAGCCACTGTGTTTTAACTACAAACTACACCTGCCCAGGGAGGAAGGCATGGTAAAAAAGCTGTTTCCTAAGGAGAAGATGTCTAAGAAAGCAACCAGTGGGATGGTTCTCCTGATGTCCAGATGTCTGAAGCAGTACCATATTTCACACATTAGGAGCCAAGTGAATGCATCTCTTTGCAACTGTGTGTGTTGTACTGTGATTGCAATTCTGAGGCTGTATCTGCTGAATGGCTGCAGTCACCAACTGGGACTTACAACTAACTGCTTGGGGAAAGGATCAAAGTGAAATCTGTGTACATGGTGTTTCCTCACGAAGATTGTTCCCTGACGCTTGGTACCACTTCTCTCTAGAGCATCACTTTTGATGTTGCACACAGCATCATACTAATAGGATTGCGGATGGGTTTTCCTGTTAGTTAAGTTGTCATTGAATAAGGTGTATTTCAAGGTGTATTAAGAAAAAAAAGGCCATCGGGGGGGATGTTTAAAGGGGGGTTTAAACACCCATGTGCATTTCTGTAGGAACCACTGCTGCTCCAAAGCCTCCTGGGATGAACAGTCCTGCAGTGATCATCTCAGCTCCCTGCAGATGCCCTGATCATACAGGCACAAACCGATAGACATTTGGTATCTACCAACCTGCTGCAGTGCAGTTAGCTCCGTGGTACAGCGCCTGTGCCTCTGCCTGGGAAGCAGGCAGGGAACCACTTAGCTACTCCATGGCAAAGTCAGCTCCAGCTCTGCTCTGTTCTCTTTCTCCCCTTGATGCTCTGCTCCGAGGCAAGGGAATCCTGCCGAACCACACTCAATTAGAGATGTCTTTTGGGCACTGAGCTGCTGACATCAAGGAAAGCATTGTTACAAATCAGTGTGGTAGTGCCCCTGCTTCTTAGGAAGAAAAGAAATCAGAATCAATCCATGTTTTACAAAAGGGAAACCTGCAGATGCTATTTACACATTTCAGGGAGGCCACATGTGAATGAGGGGTGGAGGGGCTTTGTGCAGTGTTTGGAAAAGAAGCACACAGTGAAGATCATGTCTTTGAACATGTTACCCTCCAGTCCCAAGTGTCTGCTCCCTATTTGTTCAGTTTGATCAACAAAATACCTGAGCATCTACTCAACTCTCACTTAACTCAGAGACAATGTGAGCTGCTGCTTCTGTCTGCACCAGCCCTTGCAATGGGAGTGCAGGGTCATTCTGGGAGCAAGCCACTAGACATGACCTGGGATGTGGGTGAATTATGGGTGCCCCAAATGCACAGAGCATTTTGGGGTGCCTGGGGCTGTCTTGTGCTGCCATGCACACATGGCCATGCTGTCATCCACAGGTACTACAAAGAAAGAGCAGGCAGATGTTAACCCGGTTAGTGACCTCTTGAACCTCACACGTGTTTAATGTTGAGCATGTATTTTGCTGCATTGCTGGACAGGCTGAATATTGTGTCGGTACATGTGCAAGCAGAGGGCTGAATGGCACGGATTTGCTGTGGAGCACTCCAGTAATTACTCTGCCTTAGTTTGGGGTTTTTTTTTTAGATTTGTTTGCAAAGACTTGAAGAGAAAAAAAGTAAATGCAGACAGAAGCAGTCACTCAGGAGAGACTTGTGCAGTCAGGAACGTGTGAGTGTCGCACCACAAACTCCCTTTGGATCTCCTCCACTGCACTGTGGTCCAGCAGCACTGCACAAGCAAAAGCCTGCCTCTGCTGCTGTGTGTATTTAGTTCAATTGCTTCCAGTTTCACACCAAAACCAGGAAGGGAGTCTTCAGACCAATGAAATGTGTCTTTACCCTTTGCACAGGAGTAAAGGACCTATCTGGAGTCTGGGAATTATTTTCACCATCAAAACCACATGGACTGAGTATGGCTGCAAGACAAAAGGAGTTACACCCCTCAATGCATTGGCCCGTTCTGCCCATTTAAAGATCAAGGTTATTAGGCGCAGGCCTGCACAATGATGTTGGGGTAATGATTACTTGTGAGTAGCAAGTCGCACACTGAAATCAGAGCTGAGGAGAACAGATGTGACTTTTCGTATAACCTTCTGGATCTTTTAATAGAGCATTATAAATGGGGTTATTAATTATATCAACAAGCAGAGGAACACCAGGTATTTTCCCTGGTGTTTCACAGCTTGCAGAGCTAGAACAAATCCTCTGTGCCAGCAGCTTCCAGTGGATTTGAACATGAGCTCAGAAGCCAGGAACCCCTGGTTCTTTCATCAACTTTGATACAGACTCATTATGTGACATCCAAACGGTCCCTTGAAGTTTGTTTTGGGGAGGTACTGAGCAATCACTGCTGCTCAGCACATCTGAAACCAGCCCAGTCCAGCCCTCCATAAAACACAGCCAAAAGCTCCTCTGAGGTCACCGAATGAAAGTCATGTTATGAATGCAAAGTTTATTATATGTCTGCTGTGTAATGTCATGTGGACTCCTAACATAGTAAACACTGCAGATATTCCAAAGACACAAAATCTTATCTGTAGTAAACACATTCTGAAGCTCCTCACTGAATTACTCTAATCCTCTGATGTCCCTCTGAAGATTTTGGTTGAGTTTTGGCCCTTGAAGGTATTTGTAGACTGCTGCCACGCTCCTGTACTGAATATCTGCCAGATCCATCAGTCCCAGGCCCTTCTGTTACCAACACAGCAGATGCACTTAAAGTTATGAAGCCCAGAGTAAGCAAAACTAAAGTGTTTAATCTATTATTAATCAGTCAGTTGCAGAAATGATAGGGCTCTGGGGGATCTCAAAGGCATCAATATTTATGGCCTTGTTAGCAAATGTCTTTTTTTTTTTTTTAAAGGCACAACAGGATTATGAAGGATGTTTATGTTTTGAGTCATTCCACAAAAAGGCAATGTCATGTTTTGGGACAGGAGGATTCAGGACAAGGTGTTTAATATTTATCACAAAGTATCGAGACTTCGCTGTACTTCTGCCCTTCTTGGTCTTGCATTCAAGCTTTCACCTTCTCTAGCAGCAAGGACCGAAGCTGAGATCAGAGCTCAAACACCTTCAAGCTATCAGTTAGGGAATTGTTAAAAACGAAAAGATAAAATCTCCCTAATTTCATTTGCCAAGATAAATCATATAAATTCCACAAAAGAGAAGCAATGAAATATGATTTGTATTCGAAAAGGGCTCCACCCATTACAGGCAATTTTTTTCTGGATTAAGTGAGACTAAATTTAGATTGTATCTTAGGAAAAATCTCTTCACTGAAAAGGTCGTCAAGCATTGGAACAGGCGGCTCAGCAAAGGGCATCCCTGGAGGTATTTAAAAGACATGTAGATGTGGCTCTGGAGACATGTTTTAATGGTGGCCTTGGCAGTGTTGGGTTAACGGTTGGACTTGATGATCTTAAAGGTCTTTTCCAACCTAAATGATTCTATGATTCTATTAACATCTCATCCTGCGACGCTTGTGCTTCAGAGTGTTTTGCTG
The DNA here is from genome assembly GCF_000696875.1 of Nestor notabilis. NCBI lineage: Eukaryota > Metazoa > Chordata > Aves > Psittaciformes > Psittacidae > Nestor > Nestor notabilis. The sequence goes on from NW_009926718.1 coordinate 141,775, forward strand.
TTCTTGCTTGAGTTTGTTACTTGTTTTCTTCACTCGCTCTAGTGATGCTGATTTTAATATGACTGTTATCCCTGGTATGCAACCTGCTTAGCTTGATTGGCTTTTACCTTTGTAAGCTCATGAGTTGCCTGGGGTCTTTTTTTCTACATACAGTGTTTTGCTTTTGTTTCGTTGGGTTTTTTGATGACTTCTTAACTTTTTTATGAAATATTTTTATTTTAATGGGTATTTTTTGTATCTCCTTTAGTCCTTCTTGCAGTTTCAGAATTTTTGCTAAAGATCTCTTCCCTGGAGTGGCAAAATGATCTCTCTCATCTGAAGATCACTTCAATGGCACCATCACTGAATCAACCTGTCAGTTGAACATTACTGTTTCATGCAAGAGATGTTGAGGAAAGGAGCATTGGAGCAGAGAGACTAAAATCAGAGGCGGAATGAGAGGATAAAGTAAATAAATCAGCAAATAACACTGTGAAAAAAGAAGTAGTCCATGTAAAGAGAAAAAAAAAAAAAAAAAAAGAGGAAGAGAGAGGACATTTAAAAGGAAAGAAACAGACCAACCTGTAGTCAATTCAGAGTTGCCTTCAGGTCACTGATCTCATCACTTATCCCTTCTCACACTTGTACTTCCCTTGCTGTCTCTTGATCTGGTTACTGATTTTCTCTTTTTCATACCCAGCACAGGCTTTTCTAAACAGGAAAATGAGGTATACAGCACATTAATCCACCTTCTAGTAAGTGCACAAACAGAAAACCTAGCAACCTGGGCCTGAGTCCAGCAGCACAAATCCATTAGGGACCAATGGAGGATGTCTCCCCATGCAATTTGACAGCAGAAAGTCTTGTGGCATCTCCAAATTGCTCTACAGGATCTGGCAGCTTTTCAACAGCTGTCTACAGCAGGCATTCCCCTTCTTTAATCTCTCTGTCCTAGGAGCTTGAAACTTTGTTCTGCTCATACATGTGAGACTTATAATCACTGTGGCTGGAGACTGGTTCGTTGTGCTCTTTGTGTGCAAGAAATGAGATGTGAAATCCCTATGCCTCTGCTCTCAGCAATGCTCGAGGATGTATTTCATAGGTACCTCCTCCACCATATGAATGGGGCATTGTCCTTCTGAGGGTTGAAAGACCCCTCTGGAAATGTGTGTATGAGTGATGGGTCATCATGAGATGCAACTGAGCCAGACTCCAAGGGTGGACCTGCTCTTTCCAAACCCAGGTCGAGCTCACTGTTTGAATGGTTTGTAATCTCAGAGCTCTGAACCTGTACCTGCAGTAGAAAAGGAAAGGCTCAGATGTGCTTTTTTTCTGGGCTGAGCCCTATAAGGTGTGCAGTATTTGCCCACTGAACTGACTGATAGATTAGCTGGAAATAATCAAGATATACATAGAGCCAGGCCAGCAGAAGGAACTGGAAAGGTCTGTGTTGCCTGTGCAAGAGCTTGACCAGCAACACCATGTGCTGTATGCTTTGGAAACATCAACTCTGGCATTAATGAAGTATTTTTTTTACTTCTTTAGTTTAAATGTACTCAGGACTTTTCTCAGTTTTTCTCCATCCTTTGATTTGATTTGGCTTTTTTATTTTGTCCTGGGTTTTGTGCTCACTGCACTGCATTGTGGCTGATGCCAATGCACTACTTCTCACCAAACACTGCCTTTTTTGCCCCATTGCTGCATCCCAGACCATTGCAGATAATCACAGATTTTTGTCTAGAGGTTGTTGAAAGCTCATGGAAAATTTCCTCCTTCAATGTACATCTTTCTGTAAAAGATTTTTCCCCCTCAAGGAAATTGTAGTTTCAATAAATGTTTACTATCATTTTGCCATTGCAAATCTGAAGTAAAAGGTAAACGTGGAGATTTTCTATGTATGCTCACACTTTTTGCCAGTTTGCCTCTTACCTCCCACCTACCAGTTGGAAAACAGGAAAAAAAAAAAGCATGTGATGCCACTCTCCACCTATTTTCATATTTCTGCTTTCCTGTCTTCTCTCCACGGAGAGAAAAGTACTCAAAATTTACAACTAAAGAAATAAAACTGTTTATGATCAGTTTCCCTGACCAAAAGGAAACTTAAGCACAAAACTAAATTTTCTTGTTTCATTTTGATATTTCCATCAAGAAAATGAATGCACAACTAATGCGATCTTTTTGTGCGTGACTTCTTAAGAGGAGAAATTAAGTTGGCAGCTCTATTTGCAAGGTTTTCCTTCCTTTTGTGTTCTCCTCTGAGTTTCATAGCGATAAAAAAGAAGAGACTGATTCGCAATTTCAAAAGATTAGGTGAATTTTCTAAATGGACAATTTCCAGAGTCTGAATGGGGGATGTGGAGGAGGCATCTTCCCATGCTCTCTTCCTCCTTTCTCCCTTTGCTCTGTGGGCTTCTACACTGAAATTGCTTCTCGCAGTTCTGCCACATATTTTGTGCATTTACAATCCCTCCTTCCCCCGCAGTCCTCTCTGCCCAGTAGACCTTGGTTGCCCTCACCTCACACTGTAATAAATGGCACCCACATGTTAATAAATGCCATTCCTTGTTTACCAAGACCTCAAATGGTTTTTAAAAGTCGTTTACTCCAACATAAGGAGAGTTTGCTGAGTTCCGTGGGGCAGAGCTCCATGTTTGATAATGTGAGGTACACAGAAACTTTGAAATGCCTTGGTTTTCTTTAGCGCTTTCAAAAGAGATTGTTTCATCTTTATGCAAATGGTAGGGACCTTTATGTCTTCTTCTCACACGCTGCTCAGCCAACATCCACTTCGTCTGCTTTACCCAGGTATAGGTGAGGAAAGCATCAGGCACACTCACTCCTGGGAGGATAACGGCTCATGCAGCAGCACTTGCAGTCCACTAAATATTCATTTCCCTGTGGGTTTTTGTATCTGTATTACAGATATGTAATTCCTATCAGACGTGTCAGGTGTTCAGTGTCTCTGGAGACAGCCGAATGCTGGAGGCGGGAGGCTCCAGGAATGTAAATGTGTGCTGAGGAAATGTGAGAGTGGCTTCTGCATGCCACAGTGATGGAAATAGATCCCAGGGTGCTGCGACTGCACTTCCCGCAGGGAGCAGGGAGCTCTCTGCTTCCTCTCTTGCAGTGGCATGAATGTTACAGCCACAAATGAAAGGACCAGGGTAGTTCTGGTGGATATGTGTTAGGAAGTCAAGGAAGAGAACTGCAGAGGTGATGGGTGGATGTAAGGTCACTGTGTGAAACCCACCTCTCCAAGGCACAAAGAGAAGGATTCTGTTTTCTGCCACTGCTGCAGATGGAGAAACAAAGCCAAGGAACAAAGTGCTTTTGTACTATTTTGTACTATGATAGAAATAGTGTGCTGGTGTGAGAGGGTGAGACTCCGAGCCATAGCACAGCAAGCACAGGAAGGGACCTCGGGGTCACCAACACCGAGATGCGCTCTCAGACAAAAACGATGTCTAGATGAAATCAGCTCTGATTATGTTCCAGTGCTCCCTTTGGAAAGTGATATCCAAGCTGCTCTCTTCCCATGGTTACAAATCTTCCCATGGTTCACAGCCTCCGTTTATTCATGACTGGTTTATTCTCACTTGTTCTCATGCCAATGTTGTCCCTTAACATCAATAGCTCTTCTCTAGTGTTTACCCCTCTGATGTTTTTATATACAGCAACTCATCCCTTCTCAGCCTTTGCTTCCCTGCACTAAACATGCCAGGTCTTTTAAATCTCTCCTTACGAGACAAGCTCTATATTTTCCAGGACAGTTACCCAGATAACCAAGGTTTTACTGCCAAATACCTCACTGGTTTATCCTGCTTTAAAAAGGTACTGGTTTTACCACACTGTTGGCAGGATTTCGTGCATGTGCCAGACTTGGTGGAAAACATGTTCTTCAGGAAGGGGGATAATGGTGTGTGTAACACTAGAAGGTTCCTGTGCGTGTGAAGCACGCTGTGGGATGAGGCGTGTGGCTGTGCATGTGTGCAGAGGGATGCCATCAGCGGGATCGTGTGTGTGAGAAGGATTACTCAGTGTGCGAGGGGGTGTTGTAAGAAGGATTGTGGGGTACGTGACACTGAGAAGGATTAGTCTCTGTGTAAGAAAGTGTGTGTGTGTGTAGAAGAGAGGGAAGCTAAACATGCGGCTGCTTGTGGCACACGGAGAGACATTAGCCCGAGCGCCTGCGAGCGGGGAGATAAGGAGGGCTGCATGCGAGAATGCTGCTGTAAAAAGCTGGGATTTAGCTAATGGAAGGATTAGTGTGTGTGTGCACACACGTCTGGGTGGGATGTGGCAAGGAGGATTTGGGAGATGTGTGGCCGACTGGATTTGGACATGCTGAAGGGGTCCCTCCGTAGGGATGTATGCCCATACCCACGGCACACCAGAGCTGACCACAGCTGTGCATATGCGGGATGCAACAAGGGGATGCACGGGAGGGCTTCTGAACCTGCAGGGATGGGGTCACATTAAAAGCCAGCTCTGCCCTCAGGTACAGCTGAGCCTGCTGTGGAGGTGCTCATGGGGCCAGTGACAAAGCAGGGATGAAGCTGTAGTACAGTGAAAGAGGTATGGCTGTACCTGTTGGAGCAGGGGAAAGGTGAGCACGCTTGTGGCAGTGGGGAGGAAAGGGCTGACAGCTCAGATGCACTGCAGCACAAGGGGAAATATCACCCCATGAGCAGGGCAGGACAGAGGGCATGTGCTGCGCTGAGCAGAGATTGTCTGGGTGCAGGGTAAATGCTGTTTAAGTGTGTTTTTCTCAGGGGGCTCTGGGAATGGCTAAGCATCCTGCTTGTGGCTGAGCATGAACAGTGGCAATATTTCCATTGACCCCACATTCTTCACTTCTCACCTCAGATTTATCCCTGCTGCTCTGGCTGACTGCCCTTGCAGCTCCTCTTCTAGGTGGAAAGGATACTGCCAGCAGTCTTAAAGCAATTTATGATCCAGAGCAGGGGAGGAGGGTTGATTGCATCCCAATGCTTATTTTTTAACATTCTGACTTAACATTGCAACTTTTCCCGCTTCTACTTTTCCACAGGAAATTCAGGGTATTCTGTCTAAATCAGCAACTTCCTACTTTTATTCCAACCTTGGTTTTCATTTGGAGGGGAAAAAAAAGTGTAGAAAAATTTCAGGTAGCTTTACTGTCTGTCATTGCTGGAGCTGTTCCACCATTAGTCTCATCTCCGAGATGCTAAAAGTAAAGCCTACTGAAGCTTTTATGATAAAATGAACTAAAATAGCCGGGGTGTCTAAGGTAACAGCTCTTCAAAAAAATTGATCCTTTGCTTGTCCAGTAGACCATTTGAATGTTTGCTTTCTGTTTAATGAAAGATCATCAAAAGCCCGGCCAGTTGCTTTGTAGCTTTCAGTAATGTATTTACTTTGTTAAGGAAGAAGGCTAAAAGCCAAGTAGCTGAAATACGAGATTTCCCTTGGTGTTAGGTGCTACACAGATATAAGATCTCACAGCTAGAAAATAAGAGAAGCTTCCACCAGAAATGAGTCTTTATTAGCACTGAAGAAAATTTCCCACAGAAGTATGATCCTAAAATATACAGATTGTCCATAAAATGGGATCCTTATATTTTTCTTAAAGATACTCTCTTTTCCAACAAAAGGTGTTTCAGTGTGATGCAGCAGTAGGACAAGTTCTATGGCAAAGGTGGCCACTGCCCCTCCTACATCTTCATTTATCTGAGACCCACAGTCCTTATTGCACCCAATGGGGTGCAAAGCCGATGGGGATAATGACTCCCCTTTGCTCTGTTGAGGAATGAAGGGATGAACTTGCATTAAGGCTCACTGAGGTCCTGTTCCAGGCATCCCTGCCTCACAGGGAGAGATTTTCTTGGTCCAAAACCCACTGTCTGGCAGTGCTTTGCCCAAGAGCCACCAGCTGGGCATCAGCTCTGTGCTGTGCTGGAAGCCAAGCATGGCCATTGGGATTAGAGAGCTCTTCTGGCTTTTAGAAGCTAGCAAACCATTAAATCACCCAGAAGGAGCCAAATGATGTGTTTTGGGGACCATGGTATATTTCCAGGGAGATCTTCAGTCTCTCAAGCAAGAGGTCATGTTGTCTTTCTCCCTTTCAGAAACCTTTAGCCCAGAATGAATCAGCAGGTGGGTGAGGTTGAGCTGTGAGAGGAATTGTGATGGGTTTAGTGTTAAAGACAGTACATAAGCTTCATTTCAAAATGCCCACTCAACAGCTGGTCACAAAATCCCTGAGCCTTGGGTGAGATGCCAAGTCTGTGTGTGTTTGGAGAGGAGCATCGTGCCCGTTGCAGGGCTGCCTTGTTCTGCTGTCGGAATGTTCCCTCCTCCAAAAGGATGGGCAAGAAGAGCAGACAGGAAGAGGGACTGCCCTATGGAGCAGTCACCATCCATTGAGGAAATGCATTTCACTGGGGAATTGTGAGCATCCTACTGGAAAAACATTGAAGCTGGTTTTTCACATAGTCCAGCAAAGATGGGCTCGTGTGAGGGCATTTGGGTTCCACCCCAGAATTGTGTGGCTTTGCACAGGTGACTGCCTCTGTCCAATTGTGAAATGAGGTTAAAAACCTTCATGGAGGATAGGCTGCAGGCTTCAGAGGTTTGAAAACCTCTTCTTAACTAAAACTAGGCAGTCTTAGTTAACTAAGAAGGACAGAGTGTTATTGTCTTTGTCCATTCAGAGAGAAAAAACAGTGACCCAGAAGTTGAAAGTTCATTTTTCTTCCTCACTTTCTAGAAATAGGCACCTGGCCCTTGGATCTCTGAATGCTCCTGCACTCAGCCCCCCTTCCCACTCTTACATCTTTGTTTTTCTCTTTTAAAACCCCAATTGATTTTGAAATTAAATTGACTGTTTCCCCCCCAGTGAACCCTAAGCTTGCATCTCCTTTCCCCCGTTCTCCTTCTACCTTCAAGCTTTCACATTACCTCAGGTTTCTGTTATTTCCCATGCATTTACTTTGAAGGATTTTCCAATAAGGTTGTCAGGAGAAGTTTCTTAAGGGTTTTTCATCACAAATTCCTTTTGGTTTCATGCCTAAAGATGCTTCTGAGGAGGATCTGGGTGACCTGTACTCGAGCCAGTTTGAAGCAAGTAGACTTTACAAGCAAGTCACAGCTGACTGCACACACAAATCGGGTCCTGTATCCCTGCAGCCTCATTCAGAAAACATGTTGTGTTTGCCAGCTGACAAAACTAGACCATACTTAGACCCAGTGTAATTCTGTTGGCCTCGATGTAGTTACCAGGGAGACTATAATATAGACAAATTTTCGACACTGAAATAGAGGTTTTCTTAGCTGTCTTTCTTATACTGCATAGACTATTCCTTCTATTCAGACAGAAACTAGATGATTTTCTCATTACTCAAGTCCTTTCATGGGATATTTAAGAACGAAGTCCACAGGAAAGTGATTATAGCAACACATTTACAGCTGTGCCATCAGGCTGGTGCAAAATGCATTTTCACAAACGACACCTATCAAACAAACCTTCCCCACATGGCACCCCAGTTCTTCCATTGCTCCACAGACAATGCCAGAAAAGCATCAGACCTTTAAGGGTGCACTGATAAAAGCTGTCACAGGAGACATCCTTTCAGTATACATGATTAAAGGCCCAGTTTTCAAAGGCTGTATGCGCCATATGGCTTCCTTATGTGCCTAAATCCCAAATCACCTTCATATCATCCCAACATCTCTTCTAGACAGAGGTGTGGTAGTCAACTAAGTCATTTAAGCATGTTTTGGAAATGCTACCGAGGCTCCTAGCCGACACCACTCTACTGTCAGGACTAGCAGCACAGAGGAATGATCACAACAAATGCCTAGGAAATATGACTGCAGATGTTCACTGGTGAGCTAAATAGAGGCAGTCACAAAGAATTTCTTTCACAAAGAAATTAGTCTTTTGTCTAACAGAAGGGTCAGGAACTCAAAGTGAAGGCTACAGACTCTTCTTTACCACATTCAATGCTTGAAGTGGGTTGCAGTATAGAAAGAAGAAAATCACAGCCCTTACCAGCTTAGTTAGGACAATCACAGAGGTGTGAGTTACAGGCTTTTACATCGCACCCCTGCCATCCTGTACACACCAAGAGACAGAAATCTGCCCCAGGGGTGTTTCTTTTTGCCTTTCCTTCCAGACCAAGTCCTTATTGTGGTTTTGCCCACTGGTGACAGCAGCATCTGCCCTGTCAACCTTCTCATGTAGATGGCAGTTCCACCTACCTTTCCCTTTGGAGGATTCTGGAATAAATGATGCCTTAATTAGGTTAATTATACCTTTAGCTATCCATGTGCTCACTTTAGATATGTGGTTAGAGTCCATTACACAGTGTAGTTTCACCAGTTTTCCATGGGGAATGCAAATCTAGCACCTGACGTGTGAAGCTTTCCACGGCTTGCTCGTCTTAAGCACTGTTTGTCAAATCTAAGAACTGTTCCCGCTCCTTGAAAATCTGGTGCTCCTGGTGCCTCTCTGTTCAAGGCATGCCTGACCCAGGGTGGCCAGTGACTCTGATTTCATGGACAAATGTAGTTCATCAAGAGCATCTGTCTGCAATGTCAACAGAAGGCTGGAGGAACATCTGATGAATAGAGAATGAGACTCTGATGCTTGTGGAAAGGGGTACAAATTAGCATCCTCCAGCCTGCTGCTGCTTTTCTGTCTAAACAATATTTTACAGGTGAAGTTTCTGCTGAGAAGCAGTGGGGTTTTCTCAGTAGCTGACTAAATCATGTCATAGTCTTTGGTTTACACTGAGTAACTGCTTGAGACAAGCTGCATCTGTACGTGTGGTGTCACTGCTCTCAAATGATGAATGACCCCAAGTTTCTAATACAGTTTGCATTTATGCAGTGTTTTACATGATCTCCCTTGCTCTTTGCAGCTCACTAGAGAGTCTCTTTCTTTAGGAGCTTAAAAATTCTCCTAGAATGGAAATGGATAGAGAAGGTGTTTGTATGTAACTGGACATGTCAGGAAGAGATCCCAGTGCTTTCCTAATGTTAAGGATGTTCCCATATTCTTCTCCCTAAGCTATACATCCCATTTTCCCAGACCATTTTCTCAGTCCCATTGGCAGCCCAGGCTGTTCAGGATAACTGAGATGCTCCTGGTATCTTCACTGGCCTCTATGTAGAGAAGATGACTTAGTGTTTTTTATCAGCATAAATCTTTACTGTGGATACGTGAAGCAATGCAAGCAAAATATCTAGTAGAAAAATCTTTCTCAAAGTTACTGTCTCTCTAGAAAACATTATTGTAATGCTTTGTGTCTCAAAATTTGATACCACTTTTCACTAACATCAATGGGAATTGGTTGCCCGAGGGTCTTTTAGGCAAAAGGTAAGCATCCAAGGTTTTTTACATAATCTGTGATGTGCTTTGCAGCTTCTCCCACCTCTTGGTCCTTTCCTCGGTCTTGTGAGGTTCATTTCTGCACAGGACCGGTTTATGGGAGATGACTTCTATGGATCCAAGTGCAGGTCCAGGAGAAACCTGTAGGTGTAAAAATCTCTTCTGTCACACTGGTAAAATGACACAGATTTTACCCAAGGAAAATCTTGACTTGCACTTTACTTCCAGTGAAGGCCTTGCTATGTAGCCAGCTCCGTGATTGATATTTGGTATTTTGGGTCATATTCACACATGAGCTCCAGGCCTACTCACAGGTTTGTTGGAGCAGTGTGGTAGAGAGTGGAGTTCCCCCAGATCCCCATCCATTCCTACTGCTCAGCAGGACGGATGTCTTCACCTCCCGTGAGAGGGAAGCTGCCCTCTGCTTGCAGCCCCAGTTTAACAAATGCCACCTCCCCATAGAAGCTCCATCTGGGCACGCTAGCTAGATGCACTTTATGTAAACTGTTTGTTCCACCACCCACAGCGAGCGATTCACACAGAAGTCTCATCAGAGACCATAAAATTGCAAACCATAGGTCCAGATCTCTCCATCTGTCACAGTTCTGCGTTGCTGCTCCCCAGACAACACAGTCTCCCACTGAGTTTAAAAGATCCCAAGCTTAAACTTGTTTGTTTGGGATTTCTCAAAAAACCTGGTGCTCAGAGGCACTGCAGTACTAAAAATGTGGTAACTATTATCATTTATTGCCCTTGCAATGTAGACAGGATTAAAGCTGTTCTAATGATAGGGAAGAAATGGTAATATCCCCCCTGACATTAAGTAAGCCCAAAGAAAGCTATGAGCACAATGGAATGGAACATTAATGTGAAAAGAAAAAATAAAAACCCTACAAGAAATTACTACAGCAAAGAACCACCAGGGGAGGCACTTAGGTCCACAAAAGCCAGCACTCTCTCATGTCAAAGGATCTTGTCATTCTGTACCAAGCTCAGCCCTTGCTGAGGTGTTAAATGGGGTTTCAAAATCATTGTGCTTTCAGAGACCTTAGGTGAATACAATATACAACCAGGTAGCACAGAAGGGTTGTGCTCTGGAAGCTTAACCCTTGCATGCTGAGTGTAGTTTGCTGTTTCTCTTTTCTGAAGACTCTAATGGCTCCAGTGATTGCAGAAGAAATGGCACTTTTGGAGCAGCAATGGCACATGTAGGTTTTGGAGCATCTGCCTCCCTAGCTCAGCAGATACCTGTAATGTAGCCTTGAAAATGTATAGAAAAAGTGAGCTATTATAAATAACATGTCAGACAGCCGGTGGGCTTAAGTATTGCTTCCCCCTTCAGGCCCCCAAGGGCAAGATGCTCTGTCCTGTATAAGGGGGGTTTTATTTGAAGAAGAGTGCTTTGTCCTAGATAAGTGCAAGGTCTTCCTGTGTATCTCCTCTGTATTCCTGTGGAGAGGGGAGTACGGTAGTGCTTTCCCCCCACCATGTACGCTGTGCTTTTTGTCTGCTGCCTTTTATGTTTAAATGAGCAGGGAGTCAAATAAAGTCAGAAAGGCCAACAATAGCTTACTGCAAGAGGGAAACATCCTCTGTGCCCTCTGACAGCCTGCATCAGCCAGCCTCCCTCCTACACTGGGAGATATTTTAAGGTAGAGCACACTCAAGACACCATCACTGCTTGAAAAGATCAATCAGGTTAGGGAACATTCTCCTGGTTTTCTATTTAGGTCTCTCCTTCTGCTTTGTTTTACTTTCTGTGGTAAGCCAGCCATATCATTTCTCCTCTCTGCTGGGAAGGTAATTCTCTGCTCCAAGGAGGCTACTCAATGGCTTTTATTGCTATGTAACATGTATACATTACAGTACCTCACAGAGGCCTTGTAGCACTGTGCCAGGCATCCTACAAACACATGCAGAGTGACAGTTGCATCTATAGTGGGTACCCATGTGTGGGGGATAACAGGAAAAGAGTAATTCTGAGCCAATTAGGATTAATAATAATGCCCACACATCCTACGTAGGTGTATGGGATATGGCATATCCCTATGTGTTTGAAGGCAACACACCCCTGGAGTTGAAAAAGGGGGTTATTTTGGGTTTTTTTCTTGTCAATTTAAAGGATCACTATCAGGAAAGGGGGTTGGTGTTTAAGAAAATATTAAAGTCTGCTTCCATATGCATCCAAAACAGGGATTAGAAGATGGGCACATGAGGAGCTGCTAGTCTGACTTTACAGAGTTTTAACACCAGCTTTGTCTGGCTGCAGATGACTGTGTAGGCTGAAGAGCATCAGGGGTCTGACCCGGTGCTTACACCTGAGTATAAATATACACCCAGGAATGTTTGGGACCATGGAAGGATCACTGCACATGGTGTGCATGCATGTGTGTGTTTTCAAGATCTTTGGCTGCTTTTGAGTAGAAAAAGGTGGAGTGTTAGTAAATGAAGTTGTTAATTTCCAGTCTGTTGTCAAGAAAGCCTTAAAATTAGCTGTGTTAATTCAGTGACAGGCAAGGATAAGGCTTTATGCACTGTAGCACAAAACAATTAAAAGTTGGAAATTTAGAAGCAGGAGTGGAAAACAAAGAGACAGGGAGAAAAGAGAAGGTGCTTACCTTGAACTGCATGAGAAGAAGCAGGGCCAGGGCATGAGGCCACATCATCACTGATGTGAGACCCTTGGTGTGTCCAGGTGCAGTGATCTTGAACCACTGCGTATGACTTGCCATTCCCAAACAGGCATATGCTTTCAGTACACATATCTTGCTAGTGAAAGCTCAGTGTCTGGGAAGGGTCCTTATGCTGTAATTTACAGTATGGAATTCAGTGGCCCAGATGACTGTAGATTACAAATAGCCAAAGCCTCACAAGGTAGGACTGTGATATGAAATTGAAAGGTATTGAGCTGACGGGGCAGGGAGAGAGGCTGATACAGAGCTGCAGCTAAAACACTCTCTGTTGTTACCTTCATTACAGACCTGGAAGAAAGAGCGTGTATATCGTAACTTAACTCCTTGCCTGTTCAGGGAAGGGCTAATGGTGACATTATTATGAGCAGGAAATTATCCTAAAAACCCTCAGACATAACACAGCCGAGAAAATTTACCCAAATGTTTTCTCAACTGGAGGCAAGAACACAAGTGTCAGTAATGCCACAGGTAACACATTAGAGACCGAGGCATCAGTTTGGCTTCCAAACTGGCTCATCTGCAAAAGCACAGAACAGAGAAGTGCAAGTGTTTATGAACATGTTTTATGAAGCAGGATGTCATGGGACCAAAACTGTAATTATCAGATGAAGATTAAGAAAGGAGTGTTGAGGTAGATATTAACACCCTTTTTCCCCAAAGAAAGTAAATTAATGTTGGAATAACTTTTCTAGGGAAAGTGTATAGTCTGGTTTTTGCATCGTGACCTGGAACCAGATTCATGATAGGCACTTACAAAATCCTCATCAAAACCTGAGGCTTGCACTGAAGACTGTCACAGGCTTTAATGTCTATGAACAGATATAACGTATTAGGGAAAGAAAAGAAGCCATTGAAGAGAAAGTGCATTTCATCTGCAGTAAGCTGCTCTTTATGTGACACATTTGCTTTTTGCTACTATTTATCTTCCCCCCTCCCACCCCTCTCTCCCCTCTTTTTACTCGGTTTTAATAATTCAGCTCTTACAGCCCAGAATTAAATGTTGTGCTGAGCTAAGAGCAGTGTGCTGTGTACTGTATTAACATGCTGTGGTTTTGGTGCTTTGTTCTTGTCTTCCGCTGTTGTTCATGCTCCCCAGCAGAAACCTACACTGTGATACTGTGCTTAGTTTTCCTAGTATAGCACTGTCTGCAGAAGGACCAATATAATAAAAAGGCCATCTAATAAAGCAGAAAAAGCAAAATTGATTCAACCCTCCTCCCTCGCCTCCTCTTATAACATTGCTGTCACTTTTTCTTTTGTAGTCATCTTGGTTTAATATTTATGACTCTGCTTCAGACATCAAGAGTTCAATAAGGACAAAGTTTCGGTCTTCTATTTCTTTGTAGGAGGTTAGAGGAGAGCAGGGACATCTGATCTTGCAGAGCCCCTGGGGTCCACAGGAAGATCTATCTGCAGCTGGGGCCCCTGTGAGGCATCACCCCCTCTTTATAGGGGATCTGCAGGGAAGCTCGAGGTGAGGGTTGTGAGCAGGAGGGAGTAGTGGGTTTTGTAGCACTTCTGCTGCTCCAAGGCAACCCAGCACAGCCAGCACCTTCTGCTTGCTTCTTTCTGGACATGGCACAAAGCCGGATGGCCCAGCAGACTTGCTGACAGTGTAAGGCAGTTCTGGCACATGTGTCAACATCAAACTGCTCAAAAGCCATGCAAGGTTCAAGAGTCACAGGTGGGCCATCCCTGGGTCCAGGAGCAGATGTGCTTTCCATTAACTAAATATGATGATTACTAATGACATAATGTGCCATAAAAGTTTCTCAGAAGACTGTATCCGAACTGGGTTTGCTTGCCATGATTTGACACTTAGCTGCACCCCAGAAACAAGCCACACTGTCATGTAGGAGAAGATAATCTGTTTTGAAATACTCCTATTTGAAAAATGAGACAAGGTGGGAAGGTCACATCCTCTATTAGAGCTGAAAACTGCTGAATTGTTTCCAGGCACCAAAGCCCTTCTCTGTGTCTTTTCTGTTTTAAAAAAGTTATGAAAGCAGGAGTGCTGTGGAAAAGCTGTGGTTCTAGTATGGGGCACTGGAGAGATGAAGGCAGTAGACAGCAAGAACCCTACACAGCTTGGAAGCATGGCATCAGTGCTTCCAGCTAAGAATACAGTCTTAGTCTGGATCTGTACAAGCATGGTGCAAGAGGAAGTCTCTGACCCGAGGCACTGGAACACATGGGGCTCAGAGAAAGGCAGTTGCCTTCCTCTACCCCACAAGTAAAGATCCAAGTCATGATTAGAAAACAAATCTGAGATAAAGATGGCACTGGACCCTTCTCCCCTTACACATAATCTGATCTGTTTGCCCCAGGACCCTTATTAGCCAGCCTGCCCCTGTAAGAATAATAACCTAATTCTTACTACAGAAGGAATGGGCTTTTGTGAAATCTGAATGCTGCTTGGAATGGCACCCTGTTCTTTCCAGTGGCTTCTCTGTTCCCATGGCCATATTTTCCACCACCGTGATTATAATTCAGAAGTGCCATCCTCAGCATATGAGAAAGAAGTATCCCAAATCCAATTTAATCTCAAGGGAAACTGATCCTTTGTCCGCCAAGCAAACTAAGACTTATTTGTCAGGCAGGTGAACTTAACAAAAAAATTGAAGCTATCAGCATAAACAGTTATGAGCATCTCATGGGTCATAGATTATTGTTTAAATGTGAAAGAAGTAAAACAGATCTTAATGTAAAAATCAACACTACTTTCCAGCTTCCAAGATGGTTTGAACAGCAGTGGAGGAAAGTGATGGAAGGGAGCACGCTTCTGTGTCTTTTGTGTATTTGAAAGAGTAACATATATTTCTTGTAATATCATATCAGCCTGATTTGCAGTTGATCAACTATATGGGACATATCTGTTGTTATCTAAATACACGCGTGGAGCAATGGGGGAGTGTAGAATCTGTTTGGCTTTCCCCTGCTAGAAAAATCTGTGGGAACATGCTGTCGTTGGGATGTGCTGAAGAGATGCGCTCTGGCACCTACGCCACAGTGGAGAGCTGTGAGGACAAACATTGGGGAGGAAAGCTGAGCTGATCCTAATTGAAGCAGACACTAGTGCTCTTTCATTGAAGCTCCACCAGCTTCGGCGACCTGATGTCAGGTTCTCTATCACTCTGTGAGGGTCGCCTCCGGGCAGGGCATGCTAAAAATAAATTACACATGCACAAACCCCCTCTTCATTCCCACATGTGAACACAAACGCTTCAAGTGAGCAAAGAAAAGCATGTGGGAACTGTTCTTTGACACCACTTCAGTCAATGAGTGTGGTTTGCTACAAGTGAGGATTTTGGTTCCATGCCCAGGAGGTTTGGGCAGATGAAGGAGATGCCACATTGATACTGGGGCTGTAGAGATTGCAGGGTTAGTCTTTAAGAGCTTACAGAGGACAGTAGACTGAGCTGATTGTTTCATTACACTCAAACTCTGACCACACTAATCTTGACATTTTTAAAAGGCATTTGTTAGTTTGTTCTCTGGAGGAAGTGCTGTGTGTGCTGGATTGGGTGGGTTTAGAGATTTCTTCTTATCTTGGGGTCTATGTTTCCAAATTGCATTTTTCTTTCCCTGCCTGCTTGGGTTATGAAAGAATAGTTTACTCAAAATCTTCATGACATCTGCAGCTCATCATTGTAGAAATGGCTTTTCTGGAGAGGGTATGGTGTCTTCCCTCCTAGGTGCATCTCAGATATTACATCCTTTAGGGTTGGGAAGGCCTCTGAGCTCTGGCAGGGACCATCTGGGTTTTTTGTCTCCTTCTGCAACAGAGAACATGAGTCGTTTGTGGGGAACATATGTGGATATTTTGTTTAATCAGGTTTTTACTGCTCTTGTGGCTTTGGGTATTAGTACTGCCTTTGCTACTTCTGTTCTCTGACAGAGGCATGCAGCAGCTGAATCTCCTGAGTGTCAACTAAACCATATTATTGGTTCCCTACAGGGGTAGCTGGGTGAAACTTAATGGTGCATGGGATACAGAAAGTCAGTAGAAATGATCTAATGTCCCTTTCTAGTCTTAAACTCAGTGAAATGGTGAAAATTCTGCTTCTAAAGGAAATGGCAGATGAGCAGTTGCCAGGATCTCCTACCAGGCTTCTTCTCCAGCTGCGTCCATGGGGAGCAGTTCCCTTTTTGCAATCCTGTTTACAGATTTTTCAGTAGAATTGCACCATTTTCACTCCTGGAAGCCAAATCCTCATTCCCATCCTTCTGCTCAGCCCATTTGCCCTTCCTCCTCCCTCGAATGCTGAGCCTCTTTCAGTCCATCTTTGTGGTGATCATTTCCCAGAGACACTTTTTGGTTTCCCTTCTGCTTTTACCAAAATCCAAATGAGATATCCATTATATCTGACACCTACCTTTCACGTGGATCAGATCACACCTGCAGTTCCAAAATACCTCTGGCCCCCTTAAAAGCAGAAATTGGTCTTGTGCATCCACTCAGAGTGTGTCTGGTTGAGAGTTTTAGTCAAAAAAAAGTCTACCAGGAATTTTTATTGACTCAAAACCATATTTGCTTTCCTCTTCTGAAGAGAAAATGTTCAATTTATAGTTCTTGGTATGTATTTTCTTTTTTCTTGGAAGTATTTGCAAAGATGGCCAGAGCTGCCTTTCTTCAGCTGCAGGGTTGATGTCCTATCCTGTGTCTGCTTTCAACAAAATCAGTGTTTTCCATCTCAGATTTAAATGCTTTACCATGAATATTTCCATATGTAAAGAGAAGCTTGAGACAAACTGCAGGACTAGAAATCCTGGAATCTGGGCATTTCGTGCATGCTTTTTCCTCACCTAAATTCAAGGATGCTCCAGCTCCCTGGTGGCTACAGAGGGAGAGGGCAGAACTCCTCCTGATTGCTCTACCACATCAGTCACTTTTTAACTACATTACAAAGCTATGTTGATTTTTACTGTAAGTCATAAGTGGTTTTAAACAGTCTGAGGAGCTCTCACCTCACCTGGCTGCAACAGGCACTGGGGAGTTGTGACCAAGGAGCACATGACTGTTTCTGGGTTTTTCAGTCCAGCATAACCAGGTGAAAGCCAAGTTAATGCCTCTACTTTAACCTCATTTTGTTCATAGAATGGCACTAGGGAGCCTCAGTGAGAGATCCTATGCCTGGAGGAGGAGGGATATGGGATGGCCATGCTGCCTGGTGAAGCACACCCTGGAATTTTCCAGCCAAGTCCCAACCTGATCAAATACAAAAGGCTGATCAGGGTGAATACAGTAGTAGTTGCCATGGTTATCATTATGAACTATATTTTCTGAGGGTTTGTTCAGAGGAAAACTATAATTAATTACAAATTCACTGTAAGATAACAGCATAGTTACCAGAATAGATGTTCTTTGTCCTTCTTTCCCTTTGTGTAGCCCAGAGGCTGTACATGCAAACTGTCACAAATGTTTGCATTTACATCCAAGTAAACACTCTTCACTTATGCTTACATCCTTGTGTATGCAAACATTTATGCTGTTGCATTTCACCCGGTTTCCTGCCTCCAGAAATGAGCTTTAAAGGCTGAAATATCCAAATTCAACTGCTAGAGCTAATTAACAGGTTGACTGCAACTCTCTTCTGGAGGACAAGCCAGGCTGTGGCCATCCAGCAGTTAACAGGTATTAGCAAGAGGCCTGCAAAGTGTGATGTTATCACCAGTCAGTTGACCAGAAGAGCTCAGCTCCCTGGACCTTCCATTGCAGCATGATCTTTATCACTTTTATATTTCTTAATCTTTTTAGAAAAGCATCAGCCAGGGGCTAGTGGCTGCTGAGGAACTGATAAGCTTCTTTCCCACCAGAAAAACAAACAGAGTTTAAAATATTGCCTTCCTTTAGTTAACGTTTGCAGTTCTTAATAATATGTTATTAGGAAGTTGCAGAGCAATCAAATGAGAACACAGTTGTTAATAGCTTTGCTTAATAAAACGATTACTGCAAATATAAAGACATTCCAGTGATCTTTTAGTGCATTAAATAAATGGCAAGTAACTTCGTGTTAGTTTTGCTGGGTAAATTCATTTGAAACATCTGTAATTTAAAATAGCTCTGAAATGTAAATAAATTTGCAGACACCATCTTTACATTATGCCAAATTCAGTCCCAGAAAGGTGGCTGCAGTTCTCACTCTTGACATTTCTCCGTATTGACACAACAGTTTGTTGTTCTTTGGGTGCTAGCCCTCAGCAAGCCTTTCCCCTGCAGCCTCCACGTTATCTGTCTTATCCATGGCCCTTCTCAGCCTGAAAGTACAAAGAGAGCCAGGGTTCTTTCCAAACTTACTAATGATAAAGACTGTTATTCTCCCAGCCGTTGTTGGTGCAATCTGTTTCAAATGCTGGAATTGATGAGTGTCTCAGAACAGTGTAGGAGTGCTGCCTGAGCATGACTGAGCCACAGTGTTAAAAAAGATAAAATATCTCAAAAATAATAGATTCATTTGAAAGAGAAAATAAAATGGAAGGAAGCCATGGCTTGCCTGAAACAAAGCAAGGCAGCTAAGTTTATTATCTGGATTATTAATTGTGCTGGATTGTTCAGCTGCCCCGAGAATGTCACTTTAATCATTCAGTGAGCCTGGAGCCTGGGTCTCCAGAGATCGTGTTCTGATCTCTCACATATGGTAAATCGCACTGTTCATTAGACCCAGTCCAGTCACATGGAAATGATGTTCAGATTATTTCTATCCATATCTGCTACTTTTCTTCCTGGATGTGTCAGTCTCATGATGAGGGCAGTGACTCCAGCTGATACAGACACAATTGCTGATTGCAAAAAGAGACACCGCTGTGAAAATAAAGTGAAGAGGGTTTTATTTCCATCGCGGTTCAGGCTTCACGAGAAGTCTCTGTCCCACAGAAATACAAATACCCTCAGAGAAGGAGGAGGCTGATGTATATAAGGTCACCAACACTGAACAGTGAAAAGAGGATGGGTGACCCTGGGGACAAACTGCTGGGCAGCGATGCCCAACACATGGGCTCAACTCCAAGAGGAAGGTGGTTTCAGCAGTGTCGTGAGATTCAGTTCTCAGCTCTTGACACTCTGTGCCGCTTTGAAAATCTGGCTGCTTTGTTTTGGTGGTGAGATGGGAGCAGGGACTCACTTTGCAAGTAGGAAACAGGATTTCTTGCTCTTCCCTCTGTATATTTGATGCTGGCAGTAGAGAAGTGAGGAACGAGGTAATCTTATCCAGGATGGCTGTAAGCCAGTCAGGGATGACTTCTGGTCCCTACTGGAGGGACAGAGCTTGGATGGAGCCCAGCTAAGGATGCAGTAAGCTCATGTTCAGGAGCCTGTCTCCAGTCACACATGCAGAAGGTTCAGTACTGGTGGCTACCAGCAGAAACCAGGTCAAGGGATTCCCAAGCAGTGCAGAGTGCTTGCAAGGGGACCCCAAAATGTCACATCCAACTTCTCACCCTGCACTGTTGGGGGGGGGCTGGCAAGAGATGTGTGAAGTGTTGAGTCAATATAAATGTCACAGCTAAAGGTTTGCAGAATCGGAGTGACAACAGGAGGAGACACTGGTGCCAGGAGTTCAGACAGAGGGAAAACACTGTCACTGCCACTCTCTGGCTTGGAGATTTATTGATGGTAACTTGGGCTGTGCCATAAACAGGGTTGATATTAAATGAGTCTGACTGTCACAGGGGCTGTTTTACAACCCAAAGTGTGAACTCTCTCTGCCTCACTGAGATCCTGAGGCATTTTTCCAGCAGCTCTAACGATCTCATTAAGTGCTCTCCCAAGAAGGTCTCCAACCCAAGAGAGCCTCCCTTGCACAGCACAGAGCCAGCTGCTGAGATCAGACACAAATGTCTGCCAGAGGACCCAGTGAGCACTCCTCATGGAGACCTCCCAGGCCTCCACGACTACCTAACTGCCTTCGCTACCATGGCTTTGTGAAGAAAGTCCACGTGTCAGACGCTCTGACCTCAGTGTCAGAAGCTCATGCCCATGGACAAAGTTCTCCATAGCTGTGCTCTGACTGTACTCAACCTAGGTAAACCTTTGCTGAGGTGGCCTCTCAGCAAGGTCTCAGCTTCTGAGGTCAAAGCCATGTTTTCCTCCTTGTCTTCTGGAGTCCTTGGCTGCAAAGGACTGTGCTGTAATACAAATGCTTTCCTTCTGCTTGAATGCATCTGGGGCTGCAATAACAAACTCTAACTGCAATCTTTCTTCCCCATAATAACACAGCTCCATAGGCCAGCCAGCTACCAATCCAAGGAGGCAGGGCTTGGTGAGCCACTGTGCTTTTCTGATGAGGGGTTCCCTTGTTCAGATAATGCATTTTACCCCAGAAGCAGCAAAATCTTCAGCAGAGCCCTGGGGATGCTGAATGCACTCTTCTGTGTCGCTTCTGCCTATCAAAGGTAAAGCAGGTCTGTTGAGGTGAAGGGTAAAGCACTCCATGGCCACAAGCTCTGTTCTTCACAGGTTGCATTGACCTACCGACACGACTCAACAAAAACTACCTAGTCCAGAAAGCCTGCAGCTTATCTCAGGGAAAAGGCTTATTTTAGTGACTTCCCTGAGAATCCTTCTTGTCCTTCTGCCCTCACGACCTTTCTCTCTTCTCCTCCAGTCTGCTCGCAGTTCTCCAAAGGCGTCTATGCCATCTTTGGGTTTTATGAGAGGAGGACCGTCAACATGCTCACGTCTTTCTGCGGGGCTCTCCATGTCTGCTTCATAACACCAAGCTTCCCCGTCGAAACCTCCAACCAGTTTGTTCTTCAGCTTCGCCCAGAGCTCCAGGATGCCCTCATCAATGTCATTGAGCACTACAGCTGGCAGAAGTTTGTGTACATTTATGATGCTGACCGGGGTAAGTCACAAGTACATGGGAAGGGTTACTAGGCAATTAAACATAGTGGTCTAGGTGGAGTCTTCTCCTGAAGAAGTCCTCTTACTGTGGGTTGCTGGAGGCTGAGAGGGTGGCTAAAGGAAGGGTCACCCTGTCTTCCCTGTTTTCTGTTCCTTTTCTAAATATCCAGTATTGCTGAAGGTGAGCATTGACCTAGATGAAGCATTAATCTGACCCAGTATGTCTGTGTTCATGGGATTAGGTCTGAACCCCATCAACATGAGGGAAATATTTAATGTTTAAGCAGTTTCAGTTTCTAATGGGGAAATGGTTTATATTGAACAGGTCTGTCAAACTGAAGGCCACCGAGTTCCATGTTTATGAACATGAACCAGCTGCTGCTTAGGTCTCACCTGAGCCCACATCCAGTTGTGATACATGTGTGAGTTTCTGGCAGGTGGCTTAGTTAGCCAGGTTGGATGGAGCTCTGAGCAACCTGCTCTAGTGGAAAGTGTCCCTGCCCATGGCAGGGGGTTTGGAACTAGATGAGCTTTAAGGTCCCTTCCAACCCAAATCGTTCTATCATTCTATGGAAACTCCACATTCCCTGTGTTAGTTCTTTATGTAAAACAATAAAAGCCTTGGTTGGGTTCTTGGAAAATATTTTCTTAACTTTCTAATCCATAAACGGAGTCAGTGAACTTACTGTTCTGTGATTAAGTTTCCCCAGCTCTTAGATGCCTTTACAGCACCAGGCTTGGAGGCTGAGAGCAAAATGGACTTGTGGAGGACAGTGCAGATATAAGGGCGATTCACAGCACTGTCCTGGAAATTATCATTAGCCCTTGCAGGGACAGGATGACCTTAGGAGATAAGGACAAGGTATAAAAGCATCCCACCTATTTTTCTGTTGTCATGAGGCATGGGCACACTGAATATCCCAAAAGGACTGTAGTAGGCAGGGTTATCTAACAGGACTCCAGAGCAGTCCCGATTATGTGTCTTTCCTCTGGAAGGCTGTCTATGTAATTTAGGCAAGATCCTTCTTAAAATAATTAAGTTTTCTGATGAGATGCTGCTGAGAGAGGCAGGGACACTGAATCTGATTGTGTGTTGTGATTGCTGAGGGTGTCCCTAACTCTAGGAGCATGCAGCCTAAACAGATCAAAGACGAGAAGGAAACTGTGGCTGAGAGAAATCAAGTGATTTGGGTAGTGACAGACAAGGACGGGGATTAGAGCTCTTATCTGAATCCCACAGCAGGGCCTGATCAACGAGACTGATCTGCTGATTAAAAAGGAAAACCAGGCCTGGAATCATCCTATTTTCTGTGCTAGGATGGAAAAAGTGGGAGTCATTAATTCTAGCCCAGCTGTGTTTGGCGAAGATGCTAGACTATTAGCTGCTCTCTGTACTTGCGATGCTGTATACAGCATGGCTTGGGGCACCTACACAGGCTGTCAGAAGGAAAGATGCCATTGCAGAACTAAAACTTGCTTCTCCCCCTGCAGTCGTCTTCCCTCTCTCTTCCTCATCATAGGGTTGTCAGTCCTACAGAAAGTGCTGGACACTGCAGCTGAGAAGAACTGGCAGGTGACAGCTGTCAACATCCTGACAACAACAGAAGAGGGCTACCGCGTACTCTTCCAGGAGCTGGAGAAGAAGAAGGAAAGGCTGGTGGTGGTGGACTGTGAATCTGAGCGGCTGAACATCATCCTTAGCAAGGTTTGTTGGGGGGGTTTGTCTGGGAGGGGTCTTGCACATAGGATGGAAAGGGTTGTTTCTCCCCGTTCTTGTCTGGTCCATGTCTCATTGCAGCTGTCATTGGATGTGGTGTATGTGCATTGGAGCGGGCTGCTGAGCTTGCAAATATTCCTCCACTGTGTATTGTGAAAACTGTAAAGTCATATAAGTACGAGGAGCTCTAATGTATTCATGCTGAGTGAGCTCTGCTGCTCCATGTTCCCCACTTGTTTGACTCCTCTGCTTAGCCCTTTACACCCTCTTAAGTCCTCAGTGAGTTTGCTCTGTGCTAATTCCTCCAAGCAGCTTGCACAAGACATGGCACTTTCTTATTCTGCTGAGTTTTTCTTCAGTTTTTCCACACTCTTGTGAGTTAGGGTGGAGGTGTCCTCCAGCCTCCACGTGCAGCACTGAATTCTCACAACCAGTGCCAACAGGACGGAGATGGAGAAGCTTTATGGTCCATCTGTAATGGCCTCAGGAGCACTGTCTCCAGATCAGACTAGAGCTCACCATCCTCCCAAGACATCCAGGCTGTAGCAGGATTGAATGTTTCCAGCTCCTCTCATGCCTTGCAGCAAGAAGACATGTTCATTCACAGCCATCTCCTGGTTGTTTTGGCAGTTCATGGACATGAGGCAGATGGCATATGCTACAGAGGACTCAGCAGTTAGGTTCTGTGCCCTGCCTTACTCATCCTCAATCTAGACAGGCCACCAAGCAGCACAGATCCAAATTTTCCCCATCCTCTTTCCACCATGCCTCCCTTGAAGCTTTCCCTAAGTCCTGAACATGGAAATCTGTGGACAGGAGACGAGTGCAAGCCCATGGACAGGTCTCAGTTCACACTTGTGTCCCCTCCTCCACTCCAGCCACGACACCTTTACCTCTCACACCTACAGCCAAGGCCTTCCCTGCCTCCCCACCACTGGGACTCCCATCCTACATGGCTTAGAAAGGACCCCACAGCTGGTGTGCTGTGACTCCCACTATCAATCTTCCCATAATCAGCTCACTCTTACCTCGTGCTTCACACATTGCCTGTCTAAGGTACCTGTCATCTCCTGTCTCACACTTCAGCTGCTCTCCGTATGGGGCAAGGACTGCCATTTCACCAGCAGCATGGCTCAGCGATGAGCACAATCCATCCTTGATGGATGTCTCTGGGTGCTATTCTATTATATATAATACTATAGCAGGTTTTAACCTCAAAGGTCATGCTCATGGAGGAGAGACCAGATTATTCTGGAGGGTAAAGCCTTCTCTCTGATCATGGAGCAGCTGCAGTTGAACAACATTTTTAATAGGATGACAGGACCTAGGCAGTGAATTTGCCTTTTCTGCAGGTTTCCCTATAGGGTATATCAGATTTGTAGGGTTAATGAAGTTGGGTTTTTAAGCCTGGTTTGTCTAACAGAAAGTTAAGTTCTATAGTCAAACATTATCTAATTTTCCTAATATGAACAGGAAAGTAAGTCTTTCTTTCAAACTTCTTCACATAACTGGAGCAAGAGGTTGAGATCTCTTCTAACCCAAATTATTCTGTGATTCTGAAAGTTAAACTTAGATATAAGTAATGCTACTTGCAAGAACCTAAAAATCTAGATTTTGTGATTATTTGTTCTGCAATGCTGTAAAAAACATCCATTCCCAGGGAAAAGAGGGACAATGTTGTGTTTTCCTGATAAAAGACAGAGCAATTCCAACAGTTGCCTGTGCCTAGCTGGTAACACTTCTGTTAGGAATAGTGCCATGAATAACTTTTTCAGACCTGTGTAGTCCATTTACATCCTTGTTTGCCTTCTTGCTCTGAGTCCACAGGGATTTCTGAAAGCAGAGTTAGTTATCCCACCATAAGCAGGGAATGCCAGGGCTGTCACAACATGTAGATGAGCAGGAGGAGTCAAAGACAGTGTTGGGCTCATTATCACATGAATTTCAGCCGGGACTTACACTGGGGCTGGCGGCCGGTCTCTCAGCTCACTGCACCAACAGCCTCTGCGTGGATGTCACTGCTCTGTTAGCCCTGTCTCTTTGAGTGTCTGAGATGTTCAAAGAGCTGCCTCAGCCTCTCAGGGACATTTTAATGCATTTATCTCCCTCCCTGACAAGCTTGTCTCTGTCTTTTCGGTGGCTGTGGATTTGTGCTCCCCAGTGAACAGAAGAGCTAGGGATGGCTGTTTAGCATCAGTGCCTCACATGTACACACTGGTGCTTGCACACGCTTTTAGTTTCTTCTGCCCACTCTGTACACATAACACAAACAACCACCGCTGACTCCAGCAAGGTAGTCCTCACGTTCTGGAGACGGTAGCTGTAGAGGAGCCAGTGCTCAATATGTTAATGATACATGGGAAAATGACCTGATTTCTGTCTAGGAGATTTCTCTGTGTCATTTCTCAATGACGTGATTTATGTTTGCCAAGGTAACTGTCATTTGTGAGCCAGGCCTTGGTTCATGGCAGGATATCTGCAGGGCTGCACTGCGTAGCTTAATGGGATAAGTATATGGTGGGCTGTATTCCATCAAAGCCCTGTATTGTTTCTTCCTTGTCTCTCATTAAAATGAATAACTGGAATATCTCCTTTGCCAGTGTTTCACTCTGAGAGGATTTCTCTCTAATAGATGTCAAACTGGCCCATTAAGAAGTGGGTAATGAAACCTAGGTGGCCCAAGTGAGCTATCAGCATGCAGCCTAGCACAGCCTCTCACCACGTTCAGGCTAAGTGATAAATGCTATTATAACCTCAGCTTGCTACTGCTGTCCGGACACATTAGGACTGAGCAAGCATTTTAAAATAAATTAAGATCACAAATAACTGTGTAAAACACAGGAAGCAAGCCTCATAATTCAGGTGGATGGGCTGCAAGATTAACAGCTCAGGAAAAGCTGGATGGCAGCCCTCTCTGCTTCATGGACTCTGACACCTAATAAAATAACAAAGGGAGAGTCTGGGTAGAAGGAACCAGTGCCAATATTGTTGACACTGGAGAAATGGGGAATTGCATCGTAATTCTTAGACACCCCATTGCCCTGGAGATGCTCCTTTCTCCCACAAGGTCTGGGACTTTCTGCAAAGGTCAGCCTCAGATGATAAATGGAAGGGGACAAGTTGGGTCTGGTTTTGCTGCTCAGATCTGCAATGGAAGATACTCAGAAAACTACCCTTAATAAGAGGATATATCTTTATAGCCTTAGGTGTTCAGAGGTTTTTTGCTGAGGGCCCCAGCCTGCTCAGCAGAAGCCATACTGAGGGATCCTGTGTGGAGAACCACTGCACAGTGAAGCTGGTGGAGCTGACATTAGTTGTGTAAGGAACTGCCACTACATGAAGCCTTCATTGGAGTTAATTGCTGCCCCCACGTTAATGCTGGGAACCAGATGAGTTTTAATGTGCATACAAGAGCACTTCATCAGGGAAAGGATAAGGCAGATGAACCACTTGCACAGAGCAAGTGTCAGCTCATTTATAATCCATTTGGAAATCCTTAAATGGCTGCCCATGATAATCTGGGAGTGCTGCCCCATGGGGTGGATCAGTCTGTGTGTGCCCTTGTCTGACACTTCTCAAACACCCTGGTATGAGAGAGAAGGCCTGGGTAGACAGATCTCTGGTCAAATCCAACACAGCAGTCTTCTTATTATCATTCTGGCTGTGAGGATCTTCCTGGCCTCACTACTGCCTGGCAAAACAGGCAGTCATTCAGGATCAATTCATACAACAACGGAAATAAGAGGTAGTGTTGTCAGCAAAGAAACCTTGTGGAAACAACACAATTCTCTCAGAAACTGGCAATTCTTGTTTTTACAGGGTCTTTTACAGGTTTCTGTTGGTTTGGGTTGGGTTGTTTTTACTGTCATCTTTCTGTATGTGGATTGGCTCAAATGCAGGTGGTATCTGGCTCTAATAACCTGGTAAGAATTGAACAGTGCTGCTGGAAATCAATGTAGAGGAATTTCAGTGGAAACATGGTGCCAGCAAGAATAATGTGATTTTTAGCTGTGTTTTTTCTGTATTTTTTTTAAATCAAGGGAGAAAAAGACAGTTAGGGACCGTCTGACTGATGACTGTCCCCATAATCACAGGCAAGCCTGCTACAGGTGGTGCCTTTCTACCTAGACAAGTGAAACCTTTCCAGCTAAGATCGAAACTTTCAAATGTTACAGATCTGTAAGTAATTGTGTTGATAAAAGAGAATAAAAACCTAACTCTGCAGGCATCAGGGAGAAAGGAGTAAGTGGCAAAGAGCATATATTGAGGCACCATGATTATGAAGATATAAATAATCTCAATGAACATGCAATGGGAATCCTCTGTGACTTTCCCAAGCAGCTTTGTTCTGGAGATGTGGTTTGAAGCAACCCTAATGCCCTAAAGGAGAAAGATTGTCCAATAGTCTAAACCTCCTGACATCTTGCTCAGGTGGGTGTCTGCAGCAGTGACTCTAGCTCAGACAATGTGCTCTCTAGTCTTGCTTGATGTTTCAGCTGCATTCACAGAACAAATGGATCCCAGCTCCTCACTTTGTTCCTTTACTGTCTGGAATATAAATCTTGTTTAACCTTTCAATTAAAAAAAGGCAACACTGTTTTTTTCCCCCTGAGCCCATAGGACACAGGTTGGTTTAGGTAGTTTATTCTTCCCTGCCTGTGGAATACACTTGCGGATGTTGTTCTGTCTCATTTCAGACTTGCTGCTCAAATATCATGTGTGGAAGCTCTGTCCTTCCTCTAACAAGATAGTAGATTTTTCTTTTGCTATGTCTTCCTGTCCACAACTGAACAGTCTCACTGGGGGAAAAAAGGAAAGAGAAGACACAAGCTTTTCTTCCACAGTTGTTCTCTTCTAAATATCCTTGGTTTTTATCTTGCAGATTATCCAGCTTGAAAAAAATGGGAATGGGTACCACTACATCCTGGCAAATTTGGTGAGTTGCCCTCGTTGGTGGTTTTTTTGTGCTAGCTCATATTTTGTAAAGAACTGTGTTTATAGTTACTGATCTGACATCTTTTTCTCATCCACCTTTTGGTTAAAAAAAAAAACCCTCGAGTCCTCTGAGCTGTTCTTGTGGTGGTTTCTCTACAAGATTGTCTGCAGGGTATCTCCAAGATTCCTGGGGTTTTGTAATAGGTTGACCTTGGCTAGACCCAGTTCCCTCTTCATCTGGGCAAGGGAGACAAAACATGATAAAAGGGTCATGGGCTGAGAGAAGGACAGGGAGAGATCACTTGCTAGTTACTGCCATAGGCAAACCAGTCTCTGCTTCGGGAAATCAGCTTAATTTATTACCAATCAAATCCGAGTAGGATAAGGAGAAATAAAACCAAATCTTAAAAACACCTGACAGTGACAGGGTGACAGGGAACATAGGTTGTGGTCAGTTTATCACACGTTGTCCCTGCCACTTCTTCCTCCTCAGGAGAGGATTCCTCCCCTTTACAGCATGAGTCCCTCCTATGGGAGACAGTCCTCCACGGCCTTCTCCAACATGAAGTCATGGCATTACCCTCTTAGCTTGTTTCAGGCTGGCTGGCAAGAAACTGTTAACTGTTGGTATCAACTTGCTTTTTCTAACTAGTTTTCAGAATGCATCCACTGTGTTTCACAGCCATCCTGAGAGCATCACTAGGGGCAGACTTGTTAATGATGATGCACTAAGATCCCTCTGACCTTCCAGTAAAAATAAAGTACTTATTCTCCAGCTTGGTGCTAAATCAAATCGGACTGTCATGGCTCTAAGGAATGAACTCGATGTAAAGATTTCTGTAAGGAAAGGGCTGTCCCTGGGAGAGAAGGGAGAGCAGGACTGCACTGCCTGAGGACAGAGCAGTACTGGGCAGTGACAGGGCCATCTTTCTGTAGCAATATGGTGTTCTTTCCTAGGAGGGTGGATAATTTCCCTGCCTGGTGAGGTCTGGGAAGAGGTGAGAGAGAGAAGAATATCCTCAGTCCATGAGGCAGTTGGAGGTTTTCCACAGAAGAGCAGAATGTGTCCTGTAGATGTGTCCATCCATACAGGGGGACGCACAGCAGAGGACAGGCTTGTGTGAGCAGCGGGGTGAGCCATGTGCAGGGTCCAGTGCTATTCTTCCCTCCCACAGCTGCATCTTCAAGGCAGCACTGGGTAAACTTTAAACCACCAATTAGTCAAGCAGTTGCTGCCGTTCTTCTTCTCTCAATCGCAAGATAACTCTATAATTTACAAGACAAAAATGGCCACATAATTACCCTGTGATGACCTGATACTGACCCGGCACTTCTGCGCCAGGCGCCTACCATGTAATTACAAAGTTAAAAATATTACGTTGTGCAGAGAGAGACATGGAAATTGTAGAGCAGCCAATGACTTCAGTTGCTAATTTTTAAAAAATGATAATTTGTTGTAACCCAGGTCCCAGTCCTCAGCTCTTTATGAAAGTCCCTTCATTAAAGTTAATCAGGGAAGCTATTTAGAGTAGCTGGAGTGTGTGTGTCTGTGCACTTCCACGTATACCCATATGGGAGGCTAGATGAGAGTCATATCACCTCTTCTCTGTGTACGGTTTCATAAAGATAAATACACTAAAGACATGAGCTGGAGTTTTGAAGGACGTTCCCCTCTCTCTTATGATACCATGCTCTCCTGCTTTCAGCCTGAGGAAGTACCCTTTTCCTACCTTTATCTTGTTTTCTTAGCCTTTGCACAATTGCTGAGAGGACAGAGCTGGCTGGAAGAGGCTGCATACTCAGCCAACATGGCTTATAAATAATTAACTCAGACCTAAAGGCTTTTCATTTCCCCAGCCCCTCCGCAGGGAGATTCTGCCTCCCAGCTGCACCTCTGGGGACACAGGCTCTGGCGGGACAACAGAATCCACTGGATTGTGCTTTTCAAAGCAGCTTAGATCTGGAGAAAGAAGAGGAGTTGAAGGAATTCAAGCTCTTTCTTTTGGTCTTTCCTGGTCCTTAAAACCTAGAATTACACAAGAACCGAGCTCCAGAGATATACTAATAAAAGAGAAAAGAGAGTAGGGGACAATGAGACAGCATGGGAAAACTAGAATTGCACACTCAAGGTCAAGAAGGCCCTTTCCAGGGCAGCACAAGCCTTGTCATTCTGTGAGCACATGAGCAGGTCCAGACACCAGAAACCAGATCAATTTCTGTGATGTGCTGCACGCACATGAGAGCTACTCACTGCTCTATTCAGCAAGGAGAATGGCAAAAAGACCATGACGATCCCATGTTCCTGAGAACATATGGCAGTTGAAGAAGAACGGCAAGCCTCCCTATGCAGGGGCATCCAGGATGTTATAAGGGATTGGCAGAATGTGGGAAGTCAGCGTCTGGCAGGGTTAAACCTTAGCGTGGATGCTCTGAGCCTAGAGATCACAGTATGTTTTACCCTCTTCTAAGGACATCTCACTGCTGGATTAGAGCCTTTAGAGGGTGTAACATGCTGTAATTTATTCCGACTGACTCATACGCATAGTGGATAGACCTTAAACACCCCATATTTTCCCTTGTAGACAAGTCCTAAGATGACAGGGTGTGCATTGCCCTCCCACACACACATACCCTCGTGCACACCCGCATGCCTAGAACACAGCCTGATTTTGTGGAAGTGGCTCATTCTGGAGAATTAAGAACTAAAAACTGCAAGTGCCTGAACGTTTCATTTCCAAATTACTTTTAATCCAAGTTATTCTTTTGTCCCATGTGCTGGCTGATAGAATACTGATTTTAGGACTCTCATCCTATATGAACATAAGGCTCCCAGCCCTGGCTGGGATAGGCTTTGCCTTGCACAAGTCAAGTGAGTCCTCAGCTGGTTCACAGCCTCCAAGTTGCCCACACCAGCTGGAGCAAGGGGATGAATTTTCAATACCTGCCTTTTGCAACACAGCCTAAATTTCTTAGGAACTTCCCCAATTACGAAAATGACACATTGGAACCAAATATTGGGAAACACTCATGGATAACCCACTGAAATTCTTATTTTTGGCTATATGCTTGTTCAGAGCTACACTCAGCCAAAAAACAAGCAGTGGCACACTACTGAGCAGTTATAACAGCTCCAAAATGGTGCTACATCAATGAAGCTGCAAGGCAATGCACAGGCTGAATCAGGCCTATAAAATCATCCATGGGAGTATTTTGAACATGGAGGAATTCTCTGTCTAGTCACAGACAATTCATGAAGAAAGAGGAACTGTCTTGCATTAATCACTGCTTGTTTGCCCAGTGGTTGCTGTCGGGTAAGCAGTAGTAAGGCACCAAGCAGAATTTGACAAGTAGCAGCAAATGAAAGCTGGTATTTCCTAGCAGGAACAGCTTTCTTTTTCAGTGAAATTGCTGTTGCCAAGGTGAGACAATAATATTTCTGTGTTCACAAACAAAATGAAACCGTTCTGCACCTTAGGCCATGGACAAACATCCTTCTCTGAATCTGCTATGCCTGTTAAAGACACAACCCGCCTTGTTTGTTCAGCCCTGCTTGTCCCATGAAGGTCTGTCTGCCCATCACTGCAGGGGAAGGGTGCTTGTGAGCACCCTTGCCCCTCCTTGAGGCAAATTTGGGACTGTCTGTGGCTTTTGCAAACTCATGAAAACCTGATCCTCAACAGACAACCACGAGAGTTACCCCAGTTTGCTTTCACCAGCTGCCAGCCTGGATACTTGTGAAGTGTACCAGCACTGGGGCATTGAAACTACATCTCTCACCCTCTTTTTATATCTCTTTCTTTTTGGAACTCAAAAAGGTTTGGCAACTTTAAGAAGTGTTTGGTTTTGTGAGTCTTATTTTTCTAAGCTTTGTTCTCAGCCTTTGAGAGCATGTAGCAACCACAAAGAAAAAAATACAGTCAATACTATCAGAGAACCAATCTTAGAGGCTTCTGGGATTCCTTTCTTTTAATGTTACAGGCTTTTTCCCCATAACCTTGGCTTCATGTATCTGTTTGTTCTGTGCCAGGGATGTAGGTTGACTACTGGCAGTAGTGGGAGAACATCAGCTCTCTTAGGCAGAGAAAAATCTTTGTCTTGAAATAAGTGACATTGGTGTGACCTGTCTTTAAAAGAAAAGTATGAAAGACGGCTGCCACATACAGTGTTTTAGCCTTTTTTCTTTCCTGGTGCCTTAGTCCAGGTTGTTCTTTTAGCAAATGCTCTTGTTTGAAGTTGAATAGATAAGTGTACGAGATTGCTGATGCTAGGGGTAACAGGGAAAAGTAAAGATAAAATCGGCGTTGATTAGCAGAGGTAAGCATATTTTCCTGTGCCATTTTACATCAGCTTGTGTCAGTGCTGAGTTAGACCATGGAGGATGTTTCACTTTGCAAACAGTTGTGATAGCTTTGGAGGTTACCAGCCCAGCAGCTTTGCCAGCAGAGTGGTTTGTGCAGGAGCCAGGAAATATGTGCTGGTTTGGTTCAGTTCATCTGTGGCTTAAACGGACCTCTCTGATTTTTTTTCTCCCCCCTGGAAATGGAAGGGAGAATTTGTGCACCACCAATTTGTGCTGAGATGCAGTGACCTGAGCTGGTGAAGAAGGAGCACCCTCCCCAGCTGCCAAACAGGATGTCCAGATCCCTGGGGAGCAGAGTTCTCCCAGTACAGGCAGAGAGCAGCTCCCTTAAAGCAATGCAGGACATGTACATCCTGCTGTGGCTGTGTGGGGACAGTCTGCTCTGCCTATGCTAGGTACGAGCCTAGTGCGAGAAGCCGCACAAGTGTGATGTATGGCACTGGTCATGGGTCAGTGGCTCCGCTCCTTGTCCCGAGCCCCTGATTCAGCTTGCCTGGAGCTAAAATGTTGCTGTTCTCAGTCTCCCATCATCTTGAAAGCTGCCATATTTATTTTAATCACCCTCAGCTCTTAATGCTGTCTCCTGCCCCCTGAAGTATCACTGACTAAAGGTACAAACAAGGTCAGCAAAGCTCAAGTTTGCATCAC
Organism: Nestor notabilis; assembly: GCF_000696875.1. Taxonomy (NCBI): domain Eukaryota; kingdom Metazoa; phylum Chordata; class Aves; order Psittaciformes; family Psittacidae; genus Nestor; species Nestor notabilis. The sequence continues at coordinate 174,322 of NW_009926718.1, forward strand.
TAGCTGATTGGAAACTGTTCTGTGGGAGTTTCAAAAAAGATGTGTACAGCATTGGCTTCTCATCATGGTAAGATCTCAAGATGCCTTATCTTGCAAAACCAATATTCTTATGTTGGAAATAGATGTCTTATGTTATTTTTAGGTTTCTAAAATTATGCCAGTTAGACCTTTCCTCTTTCCGAGAGCTTGGTGCAAGTAGGCTCATGAGAAAACTTGGTTTTCCAGGCAGAGGAAGACAATATAATATATCAGTGGAATTTCTGAGGTCTGAATTTCACTTCCAAATGGCTTTTCTGTCCTGATTCAAAACCTACCAAGCACAAGACACCCTTATAACATTATCTCATCTGAATAACTGGTAGTAGAAGACACAGCAGTGCCCTGAATTAATTTCTGCTTGAATTGGTGTCTCATGTTAAAGAAAATCATCTGGTTTTGATACAAAAATTACCCACGTGGGGGAATATGAACTGCAACCTTGGAAGGATTTTTGCAGTAGCTAATGAAGGCTCAAAAGCATGAGTGACTTACTGTGGTTTAAAAAAATCACTGAGCATCAGGTGAGCAACTGACAGATTTTATTACAGCCGTTGGAAGCAAAATTGTGTTTGCTTAAATCTCAGCAAGAGGGTGTTAAACTAACAGGTTTCCTCAGCCTTTTGCAGTCTCCTAATCCATTACCCCAGCTCAACTGGCAAAGGGTGATGTGTAAATTTGTAGTATCTTCCTCATGGTGACTTCATCACTGCTTTTTTTCTAGTCAAAACTTGTGTAGTTTCAGCTTCCTCCATCAGATTTATGCTTCTGTTTGCTAGATCAAATATTCCATTACTAACGTTTTGGTCCTTGTAAACTGTGATCCAGTTATCCCTTAATCATGTCTTTGATTGAAGTCCTGGCATCTGTCACTACACGGCACATTTCCCAAACCTTTAAATCAGTTTCTGCTCTGAAAGTCCTCTAAAGCACAAACATCCACCAAGAGCATCTGTCCCTCTGCCAGGACTGAGCTTTTCAGCAAGATGTGTATGATCATTTATACCCAGAATGTGCTACAGCAGAAGGATAGGTCTGATGCAAATAATACCACAAAGAAAATCTGTATAGCTGTATCACAAAAAGTTACTGGTCATTTCCTGCCCCATGTCCTTGAAGTTTGGATTCTCACCTCACTTGGTTTGTTTTGCATCGATAGACCAGCACAAAACAGACTCATCAATCTGCAGGCTTGGGACCCTGTCTGATAGTTCCCCCTCCTCCCATCTTCCTTTTCCCTTTCTTCTTCATTTACTTTTATGTTGCAGTGAGGACTCACATGTTTTGCTGCCACAATGAGATCTGACACATTAATAATTGTGCAGAAGAGAAGAAGGCCTCTCCTGTTGGAAGGTGTGCTGGAATGAGACTTGAGCAGATGGGCTGTTTTTTAACGTATCCTCCTTATTAATACGAAGTGATGGGAGTGAGGAATGATGCTTCACTGAGGAAGTCAATCTTAATGATAATTTGGTATATTAGGGATGCTCCGTCTGGAAACACTCAGCTTCTTGCTCGCTGCAGAAAGGCACTGGCATAGCTTAGAATGACAGGAGCCCCTTTACATTCAGTCAATTGATCTACAGCCATTCAGAAGCAATTGTTTTGCTTTGCAATGCTTCTTACAATCCTAAAGTCTGCTAGGAGCAGCAGTCTGGCATTGCAAGCCATACATGGATGAAGCTAAAGAGAGCTGGGCCAGTTTCCCAATGCTGCCACAGGTTTCTGTGGCACCCACCCAAGCTCAGGGTGAATTGCTTACATGCTTTTTGCTTAACAAGGAATATTTCAGTGTGCAACTTATAAACAAAAAGAGAAAAAAAAAATAGACTCTGGTCTCTTCATCCCAGATAGAAAGGGACTGAAAAAATCCTCTCACTCATTCCTGGCGTGAGGGGACTTTTATGTTCAACCAACAAGTCTTCTGCAGGCAATTCAAGAGAAAGGGGCATTTCCCGTCTCATCTCCTCAATCAGTGACGAGCTTTACCAGTCTCAGGGTGAGATATGGAGAGTTCAGAAGGTGCAGAGGGAGGAGAGAAAATAACAGTGTTTCTCAGCAATGTGGCAGTCTTCAAGGAGCCTCATGTCCTTTCTTTCAGGAAAAGCCAAGACTTGGAGCAAAGGCATGGAGGATTTAAGCCGTGCTGTGGTGAGGTTTATGAGACGATGAGCTGCAGCCTGCCCAGAGCTCAGCCCTTCCTGCCTGTTCCTGCAGCTTCAAAGGCACAATTATACTGCAAGAAAAGTGCCAGCAATTAACACCTATTTACTGAAATATATAGAGAATTTGGAGGTGTGGGGCAGTGGCTGGCTGCTGTCAATGTCTGGGTACAGAGGTGAGGCCACTGCTG
>NW_009926718.1:176746-214246 GCF_000696875.1 Nestor notabilis
TTCCGGGGGGCTGGGATGAGGTCCCAGAAGGAGCAATGACAGCCATTGTCATCAGTGTGTGGAGAGGAGGCAAAGGTTTAGGACAGTAAAACAGTGAAATATGAGGGTGAAAGGAGAGCTGCAGGGAAGTTAGTGGTGCTAGCAAATTTGAGGAGGGTTATGCACAAAGGAACGAGGCTTTCCCAAAAACCGCACCTGCACTTCCCACTCCATGTCTTGGCTCCTCATGGTTTCCAGGGTATAAATAAGGAGCTGGTTCACTTCTGGGGGATTTTCATTTCAAGGCAGATCCCTCGTGGACCAGTTAATCAAGATGGATTCATGAAGCCCATTCCAAGTCATCAGTCTTCCTGCATTATGCATTTCCTTTGATGACTGAGCCCACAAGCAGTGAAGAGGAATATAAATGTGTGACTTGCTGACACCTCTCCCAGCAACCAAGGCAGTGAATGGGACAGTAAAACAACCTTTGGCTGAAAACTGTTTTCAGTTTAAGAACAGCATAAAGAACAGATGCAGCAAGGAAATGCACAATGAGGAAAAAACCCTTCCCAGTGCTGCTCTGTTTTCTATTTGAAGGCATGAAGGTCTGCAATAGCCACCCATATTATTTACTAGCAGCAGGACTTCTGCATGTAATCACTTTGTGAGGTTCATTAATGCAGAGAGAAAAGTCCATGGTATGGGCTAAAGAGCAAGTTTCCTCCTTTGAACTGAGCCTGGCTGTTCCTGGAACTGTATATTGCAGATGCTGTGAATCAGAGCAGGGGTAGGAGGAAGGCTGTCTCACCATGGATGGGACCGGATTTCTGTGGTTTATTGTCAGCCTTCTAATTTGATGCCATTCAGAGAAAGCCAGGCATTTTCCAGGCACACAGAGGGCAGGAGGCTGTGTTCTCTGTTTTGCTGAATGATTTTGCAAAATGAATTTAAATGGAAGGGACAGCCTATCCTGCTGTAGGGCAGGGGTGGGCTGGCTGACATGGTGTCCCTTCCAGCCTGGTTCTGATGGTCCCCAGAGAGAACTGTGCCTGCAGAAGTATTGCCCCTCCTGGAGTACCTATGTACAGTGATGACCCTATCTAGGAACATGTAGAGCTCCGTGTTGCCTCTGGCTCCAGCGCCTGGGCTGTGTTCCTGATTTCCTCCTCTTCCACCCTAGGGGACTGCTGGTGCTGTGTAGGGAGGTGAAGCCAGATATCTGCATATCCAACAGATATAGCCCAAATGGATGAGGTCTAAAGAGGCTGGAGAAAGTCACATACCACTGAATTCCAGGGGCCCAGGTCATTTCCCTGGACAGCCCACAGTGCTCCAGGTGTGGCTGCAAAGCGAGCATTCACTGGCAATTTCTTGAAATGGTTTCAAAATCAATTGACCACTCTGTGGGACCACAGAAATCCCACGGAGTACGTTGTTCCAGCACCGCTCGCTTCTTGCTCTATTCAGTTGGATGGCAAAGGAAAGAATTTCTGTGCTGTTTCTTTCCCAAAGTGGTTGATACTAAACATGCTGCTGCAAAAGCACATCTGCTGCCCCCCAGTAGTGGGTTGCAGTCTTTCCTTAGTCAATTTTTAAGAATTTATTTTCTCTTTACCAAATGAGGCCAATTGAAAACTAAATAAAAGATTCCTTTTTTTTTTTGTTTGTTTGCAATATGTGGCTATAGTTAGTATATGGTGACAGATGATTGATGACTTCTTTATTTGCAAATATTGTAATTCTCCTGTTCTCTTGTTTCCTACAAGCACTGACTGATACTCCAGAAAGACAGATAAACATATTTAATTCCTGATGCCTCTTTGTCAATAGAAGCATTTTCAAGAAACAGTTTGTGTCACATTTGATTTTTTCTTGTTTATATGTTAAGCAGCAAGAATTCACCTCCTCTAGGAGTTATTTTCTACAATATCTAACCCTTGCTATTCCCATTTCGTTGGCTGTCATGTCACCCAGACCTGCTCTGAGCAGATTTCAGTGGTGCAGTGATTAAAAGTCCTTTGTAATTAGAATTGTTCTTATACTGACCTTGTAGTGGGGCATGTGGAGAAAGGATAATAGGTGGTAGCAGTTGGTAGCAGCCAAAATCCAAAGCCATATTCGAGGTTAATGATGTCCTTGATGGTCCCAACTGCCTTAAACAATTACAAAATCTTCAGAGATCTCCACACTTTTAAAAGAATCTGAATTGTGTCAAAAATCAGTGGGGAAAAATTAGCATAATCTTTGGGAAGAAATGATTCCTTTTGTCTATTCATATTATTTTAAAACTTTGTGTAAGATGAATCACAACGGATGTTGTTGAATACTTGCTTCAGTTTCAGAATGGTTTGGTTTGACGAAAACAGTGAAAAACAGTGTTTTCAATCACTGCTGTCTCGTCACTGGTGTTGTTATCTTCTTTTAACTTTTCCTATTTAAATCTGCTTATTGAGGGAGCTAAAAACACCAGACATCTTACTCATACTCTGTTGTGAACTTGGGCTTTTCTTCATGCCTTTGCAGGCCTTCCAAGGAGAAGCTGGTGGCACAAACTTCAAGTTGCTGCGTGGTAGTTTCTTTTGACAGATCTTTTTCCCCTGAGTACCTCCCAGGAGCAAAATGTCAATGTAATTTGGTCCTAGCCATGAATAACCAGTTGGCAACCTGTGAGGTCCTTCTTACTGAACCTTAGGAGTTCTGTGTGTCAAAAAACACTTGGCCTGAAATGCATTAAGATGTCAGGCACAATTATCCTGCTGCATTTCCTAATCATTAATCACAGCTCTGGCTTTCTGAAACCCCTACGCTAGCAATTACAAATAAGATTGATGTGGGTTTAACCAGCATTCTGAGGAATGCATGCACACAAAATACCTTTTTTTTTTACCTAAATCACTGCACTTTGTAGAAAAACAAATCAACCCTTTTGAGCACCTCTACACCTATATCCAATCCTCACCCTTATAAGTGGATGTCAAATTGCTTACAAAAAGCTGGAAGAAAAATGTGAAAGTCTTTAAAGACATTTTGGAGTCACTTAAGACTCCCTTGGTCTGACACTGATGTGAGAGGGCAATTTAGTCTTTTCCTTACAATCTGTTCCCTAAGCAGGTTTCCATCTAACAGCTTGATCTCGGCCTTGGAAGTTAATAAGCTAATTAGCTCCCTCAGCATATGCACAGAGGGCACCATTTTGGGAACCTGACCGGTGCCTCCTGGGAATAATGTGACTTGGTTTTTTTTACCTCACACCATCATCATATGTCTGAGAGAAACCCAATGGTCGACTGAGAACATGTACCGTCAGGGAGAGGGAAGACAGAGCTCAGTCTCCTCTGGTGCTTAAGTGATTGCATTGTGCACAGTCCTCTCATTCATTTTCCCTCATGCATTTTGATTGCTGATGGTACTGGTGAGAATAATTGACTATATCTCTTGTGCTTGTATTCCAAAAGAAGAAGCACCAGACCTCAGCCTGTCCCACACACAGTAGCCCAAGCAGGAGGGCAGAGTCTCTGTTCAAGCATCTACTTTGTGCAAGAAGGCACAGCAAATGGTTTTGCATAGCAACAGTACTGAAGAGATAGGATCAAAGCTGAGAGACCAATAAATGACCTTGCAGTGTATTTCTGATTATGGGTTTTTTTGCCTCTGATGCAACAGGAGTTACTAATCCTACAATGCCACCCCAATACACATGAGTATTTGCGCACTTGGGTTTATCACACGCAGTGGGCAGTAAGTAGAGGAGAACAAGAAAGAAATGAAAGAAATGTATTTCATTAGTAATCTGAAGTCCAAAAAAGTAGCCTTTTTCTCCCATATTAGCAAATCCTATAAACTGAGTTTTCTAATAGACTGTGTCCTTTGACAAGCTGAACAACCACTTCTTGGTCTGCTGAAAGTTCATTCAGGATTTGATTTGCCCTACAAACTGTGGTTTGAAAAGAAGTAGCCTATCCATTGCTGACCAGGTGCATAAAATCAGACCTGGGGGAATAATTGTTTCTAATATATTTTGAGAATTTTGTTAGTCTCATCCAAACGTTATACAGGATATATTGTTTACTGTTATTCTGATAGCTGTCTTGCAAATGAATTGTTATTAGTATGACCATTTGTGTCCCTGGGTGGAAACTGCAGGATATGTCCAGCTCAGAGCTTGTGAGAAAGGCAAGTTCACCCCATGGTCGGGGAAGTGGTGCCTCTTTGAATTGGACTTTACCTCTCAGAGGGAAGAGATTTTTCTAAGCTGTCTGCCATATTCATAGATAGGCAGGATTCCTTTTATCCACCCAGAGCGGCGTTCCTCTAATGAGCTGCTCCTGTTTCTTTTCTGTACTAGGGATTCATGGATATAGACCTGACCAAATTCAAGGAGAGTGGAGCCAATGTAACTGGTTTCCAGTTGGTGAATTACACAGATACTGTTCCTGCCAGGATCATGCAGCAGTGGAGGAATAATGATGCCAGGGAGCATCCCCGTGTGGACTGGAAGAGGCCAAAGGCAAGTGGCAAAAAAAAAATCCGTTTAATTTAGGGCCCATCTGTCTCAGATCAAGTTCTGCTCACCTCTTTAATCTTGTTTTGAAACTCTGTCACTTAATATAATTGTGAAGATTATCTGTTCCAGGTGCCTCAATACCATCTGAATTTTACTAGGCAGTAGTTGCTGCCTGCTAAGAAACACACAAGTCAGTATTTCACTCAGTCTCCCAGTATTTACCCTCCGCAAAGCTAAGGATTAAACATCTCATAACGTTTGATATATAAAAAAAGTATATAAACAAGAAAAATCCTCATTAATTCCTTAACCTTTGACTTGTTTACTGGATATCCGGTCATAATAAAGCCTTTGCAGATGTTCTTTCTCAGCATTTCAAATCAGTGTGTACAACTCAGGGGGAATATATTTTAATTCCTAGCACAGAAGACCCTGAAGCTGTTGAGGGATGGGCAGAGGTTGGGGGTTTTTTTCTGTCTGACGTTTGAAAATGAATACACTTGTGACAAACACTCACCAATAGAAATGTCAACTTTGGAAGTCTTAGTTTAAGAAAGTTACAAATACATCAGTAGATGATTATAGGAAAAGGAATTAAACCTAATGGTCAGTGTTCATGCCAAGAGTTTCACACTGAGTTTTGTACAAGTCTCTGCTGAAATAAACTCATCCTTTGCAGAATTTTTGTGCATTGAAGTAAAATTTTCTAGTCTCCATCTGTGACCACAAAAGGTCACTTGTTGCTTGATTTTGGCTATCTCAAATTTACACTGCATAATGTATTCCTTAAAAGTTCAGGTCAGTGATTCTAATTAAACACAAAGACATGGGTAACAGGTGAATGGCTTTTAAGGCTGAGTCATCTTCAGGGAGTGCAATCTGAATCTGCATCAGGAGCTTCTCCTTCGCTCTCTCATCCTCTGGGAGAGAAGGCATTAACTTGCATGAATCAATAGGGCAGTAATGATTACAGGGAGCAACAGGCTGTTGAACTTCGTAGATGGGAAGATGACAAGAGAGCAAATCATCTAAAAAGCTACTGTGAGGCAAAACAGCATAGTATCCCCAAGATCAGCTCAACCTAATAGGCAACTGTCGTGGTTTAAGCCCAGCCGGCAACTTGGAACCACGCAGCCGCTCGCTCACTCCCCCCCTTTTCCTTCCTCCCCCCGCTCCCGGAGGGATGGGGAGGAGAATTGGAGGAATGTAACTCCCACGGGTTGAGATAACAGCTCTCCAGTAACTAAGGTATAACACCAAAACACTACTGCTACCAATAATAATGATAAGAGGAATAACAAGGGAAAAGGACACAACCGCTCACCACCCGCCGACCGATACCCAGCCCGACCCGAGCAGCGATCTGGGCCTTCCGGGTAACTCCCCCCAGTTTATATACTGGGCATGACGTGCTGTGGTATGGAATAGCCCTTTGGCCAGTTTGGGTCAGGTGTCCTGTCTCTGCTTCCTCCTGGCTTCCCCTCCTCTCTGGCAAAGCATGAGACTGAGAAAGTCCTTGGTCAGAGTAAACATTACTGAGCAACAACTAAAAACATCGGTGTTATCAGCGTTGTTCCCAGACTGAAAGTCAAAAACACAGCAGTGCACCAGCTACTAAGAAGGAGAAAAAATGACTGCTGTAGCTGAACCCAGGACAGCAACATACAACTCCTCTTCTCTTTCTAGTACACATCAGCCCTAACATACGACGGGGTCCGGGTGATGGCTGAGGCGTTTCAGAACCTGCGGAGACAGCGCATTGACATCTCCCGTCGAGGCAATGCTGGGGACTGCCTTGCCAACCCGGCCGTGCCCTGGGGACAAGGCATCGACATCCAGAGAGCACTGCAGCAGGTTTGAAACCCAATGTGTGCACTGCAAGGACAGCTGAATGTAGCCTGTGGGTGGGGGAAAAGGGGTGACGAGCAGCAGGAACATTCAAACAGATTGCTTGGAGTGAGGAGCTGATCCTTCCAGACCAGAGCCAGGTGTCCTAAAAAGTTTGGAGGTACATCTAGAAAGCTAGTTTTCCTTGTACCATTTAATGTGTCCTTGCCTTCTCTAATTTCTGATCAAATTCTGGGATGGAAAACCCAAAATATTATCCCGTAAAATCATGAGTCCCTATTTTGATCTTCTCCTTCCCAAGGCAGATCATATTTTTGCAGATCCTTTGACTCTCTGTGAACTCGGCTTCAGTTCCAGGCTGCTAATGAAGCTTAAAACCATGTGAATTCGCCTTATGTGTTGGCTGTCATCAAAATGTTCTCGGAGCCCAGATTATAGCTTGTTTCATACTGTGAGGATTCACAGAAGTCTTAATAGCAGCCATTTAGATAGCTTAGTCCCTAAATCTGGTAATCTTGCTTTTTCGTCCTGCATAAAAATTCAGATTCTTGAATAAATAAAAATACTGCATGAAACTTACAGCAAGAGAGAAAACCAACACATTTTTATATCAAAGACTTAGGTAGAATATTTTAAAGTTTCATTAAATTTCGAGACTGATGTTCATTTACAGCATTTTCTGTTTTTTCAGACAAAAATAGATGGATTCCTTGCAAATAATGCTACTTCAGTGTTATCCAAATAGTTTATCCTATCTTCTTAACTGTGAAGAAGGCAAGAAGAATAAAGTTATTTTGGTTAATTTGCATCATATGTAAATCTCCCCAAGTATTTTGTTTTGATTTGGTTTTGGCTTACTGGTAAACAACAATTCTTTTAGAATCAAATCTTGCATCTGATTTGATTTTACTGCTTGGATTCAATTTTTTCCCAAGCCTGTCATTGACTTTCTGTATGACCTTGGGCAAATCACTGTCATAGCTTCTCCAAACTTATAATAAAATCAGTCTCTTTGATGCATTAGGGAGATCAGTTACCTAATAAACACCAAATACTTGGAAGTCTTCTGATGAGCAATGGGTTCTCAAGCATTTTCATTTATTAAATTTATGAGAATAGGATATCAAAATTAGACAGCTAGACAATACAATTTTGTGTGTGTTGGAAAATCTCCTCTGACGTTTCCTCATCTTTTCATTAAAACAATTTCAAATGTCTTAAGTTTTCAACTGTTGTGACTTTAGGGAAAAAAGAAAAACCCGAACCCAAACATGAAGAGCCATTTGCAAAAGTTGTTTCTTTACCACTGAAAAATTATAATTTTAAAAAAGGTTTGAGCAGTACAATTGCAATGGTCAAAATGAAAGGCTCTGAAACAAGAAGTCTCCTAGGGAAATTTGAACTCTGAATTTAATAATCGTCCAGCATTTAATATTGTAGCAAGAAAGAGGCAGGTGGAAATAGAAGAACTTTTAATTAGATTGAAGGTTTGAGTTATCCTTTCTGTAAAGACTCACAGTTAGGGTAATTCTTACAGCTATTCACAGTGTGCTTTCTCTTCACCTCCCACCTCTTTGGTGTCGGAAGGAACCATGGATGGCAGGAGCAAAGATGAAAAGCAATTTGAAACATTCTGCAATTTTCAAAACCAGAAATCTAACACATTTCAGCAAAATGTATGCTTTTATTGAAGAGAATTACTTTTTTTTTTTCCCCTCCAGGAAAATGCTGGCAAAATGTTGTTTTAAACCAATATTCTGCAGTTTCAGTTGTACTTTGAAAAGATTATGATAATTTTTGACATATTTTCATGTTAACATTATTTGATAACCACATCTAGTAAGCAGGTAACTGCTGACTAACCCTGTAAAACAGAAGGCCACTATAGCATCCTTCTGCCTCAGCTCCCGCAGCACAGAATCACATGGCTATGTTGTATACACAAATGTGCCTAAATGCTCCATGTCTCTAGTTGATTCTACTGGTGCTTAGCACTGTTGAAATCAGTCCTCACTGTATTTCATAGTAAGTCAGGGGGTGTTAGAGGGTGGTAAATGATGGAAATGTTGTGCTGCATCCTCCATTGTGGATGGGAGAGATCCCTTTTGCTTTTTCAGTGGCACATGGATATCCCAGGATTAAGAATTCATTCATTCATATAGAAGAAATTCATTCTGTCCACCTGCCTTTTACTGCATGTAAAGCTACAAACACCCATGACCTGAGCTTCAGGGCTGGTCAGAATCTGAAAAGAAAACCAAAGAGACCATGAAAAAAGCAGCTTGGGAGTGCTTAAGACAATGGTGCTTTTCCAGCCTATCTATCTTTTATGGGCATGTTCTGTCTTGTGAGAAGGGAAAAGCATGTTTCTCCAAATGTCACCAGGAATACCTCTTGACTTGAAGGAGCTGCAGAAAATACTGGCAGATGTTAATTTTCATGACAAACCTTTGCAATAATAGCTGGAAAACAAACACACTTTAAGCAGATTAGCAACAGATTTCCTCTGTAATAATATATTCTCATTTCTTCACCACGGGTCTTTATTTTGAGCATCTCAGAGTACTTAAAAAGGCTGCTAAGTACCTGTTCCTATTTTGCATGTGGCAAGACTTCAGCTGCAGGGACAATAGATTTGTCCAAAGCGAGTGGAAAGGCTGAGAACAAACCTATAATTCCCAATTCAGTGGCATAAGCACGTCACTAGATGATCTGTTACAGACACCCGAGTTTGCACTCCTTTTCCCACGTTCCTGGTCCCCATACGCTGTATGTGACTCCAGTTGGAAGCCCTTCTCCACATTAGGCTGGGCACTTCTGCAGCAATTCTAATGGCCACAGTGAGAGGAGAGATTCAGGATATGGGATGTGACGTGAGCAACATTCCTCTGCTCCGCAGTGTTATCAGCAGAGATTTGTGATTCAAAGTTTCCTATGCAAATCTAATCTACAATACAAAATTGTCAGGTTTTATTAAGCTGGTGCAGAAGTAATTACATTTGCTTTTTAACTGGTAGACTCCTCTCTATCAAAAGACAGCAGCTGGAAGCTGTGGCCACAGTTTCATATTTCCTCCAAATACATTTCCTTATTTGGACTGACAAATTCTTAACCAAATCCTGACTCCAGGTCAGATTTAGAAAATACAAAAAAACCCCACAAAACTCAAGGAGTTCAGAGCTGATTTAGCTCATTGTCACATCCCAGGCGGTGCCAGGCTCACACATCTGAGCTAGCATCCAAGTGCAGTAATAGACCACTAAGTTTCAAGAGAAAGGGGTTTTAAAAGAAAAGGTAAGTTAAGAGAATGGTTCTGCACAAGGCATGCTGTAGAAAACAAACCTAAGTGAAAGCCAGTGTTAGTCAGATGTCCTGTCTCCCCTGCACGGATCTGACAGATGTGACTGCACCCTCCATTCTTCTTTCCCTCCCCTCTTAGTGCTAAATCACCACCACATGAGATCCTGACCAATGTGCCCCTCTCATTGATATTTATGTCTTTAAGGTCCATTTTGAAGGATTGTCTGGCAACGTTCAGTTTAATGAGAAGGGACGGAGGACCAACTACACCCTCCATGTGATTGAGATGAAACATGATGGGATAAGAAAGGTAAAGTAGAGAGCGACCTGAGATCCTGTGTCAGGCACCAGCCTGATGTTCAAGTTATGGTGTGGCTAGGTCTCAGCAGATGTTTCTGTTCGTGAGAGCTCGTATGTGGAGTCACGATGAGTGCATCCCCAGCTCCCTGCATAAGCAAAGCCAAGCACCAGGGAAAACTCATGGTATATTACTAAGGAAATACAACATATGGAAGGGGTTAGCAAGAGCAACAAAGGCATATCAGCTGTGGGGCAGGGATTTCCAGGACAGTAAAAGCTTGGCCAACTCAGCCTTGCTATTGGCAGGACACGTTGTCTCAGGCCCAACTACACAACGTCTGTTTTTTGCTCTCCTGCATTTCTTTTCCAAGGATGAGCCAAGACAGAGACAGGTTGATGCAGTCTGCCCTAACCAGTGTAGGTGAACCCTTTATGTTGACCTAATTCTGCTCCCCTTGAAGTGACAAGAGCTTTACCATTAACCACATCCTGATAGCTACACAGACATCTGTGCTGTTCTGGAGTCTTGATCTCTTTCTATGTCTCAAGCACTTTGAAAAATCTGGCCTTGTTCAGGCGTACTGAACCCTTGAAATGATAATCCTTTGGAAAATCTGACTCCATGTGCTTATGTCCCACTTCAGATACTACCTATCTGAAGAACAAAGAATATTTCTGTTATTCTGTTGATAAAGGAGAGCTACTAAATATTTTGGAATGGGGCATTCGTTGGAATCCCTCCATATCCCTTTAATCCCCTGAAAAATATAATACATGTTTGAAACTAAGAAAAACATCAAATAGTGAAAGCTCCACATTTACAGCCCCTACCCCAATTTATACTTACGCCTGAGGGCAGCCGATGAGAGAGATCAGAGCCCAGACAAGCAAAAAAGGGCAAATTTCTTATTAAGAAGTTTAATTTTGAAGATATACAAAGTGGTCTTCTTCCTCTACATGGTATTCATATGAGGAAAAATGTTGTGTTATGTCCAATTTGAGGCTGTGAACATGAAGAAGGTGGCAATCTAGAGAGACTCTAGAGGAGAAGAAACAGAACAGTTAAATGTCTTGATTTTGCTGTGTATTTACTGACAAAAATGATACATTTTGGAAGACATGTACATCACTGCCATCATGCATACTGTGTTTTTTAGATCCACTAGGTTAACAGTGCAAAACAGACATGTGTGTCTCCATATATGTTGCACTGAGGCAGAGCTTTGGAAGCTCTTTCCTCACCCTCTTTTTGTCTGTGCAACGAAAAGAGATTAGAAGCATGCGTAGATTTTTTCTCCTGAGCTTTTAGGATCTCTAATCTGCCATCAGCAGGTTCCTGGCTGTGCCCTGTCTTAATACCCTTTCCCATTTGCTGTGATAAGAAATTCCTTTCACATGAGCAGAGCTTACATGAGGTGATGGAAAAGCTCTTATAAAATCAAGTCCTCAGAGTGGATAACCTCAGCAATGATCTTCCTAGTGATATTCAGTGGCACTCTGCTTTACCAGCAAGCAGTGATAGATCAGCCCAAATCCCTGATTATTAATAAGCACAACTTAACATAAGAATTCTTTCCATTCCTAAACTGTTCAGTTTATTCATAACATTAAACTTTTTTACATTGGCCAGGATTGTTTTTTTTAGTTCTTTGCTTGATTTTTTGTCCTGTTGTCTCAAGATGTGCTAAGTCAGTCCTATGTTTGTGCAGGCTTTCAGATGCAGGACAGCATTTTAGCACCCTGTAGCATCCGGATGTGCAGCAGGTGTGCTCACCATTAGAAAAATCTCATAAGTTACACAGGGCATGCGTGAACTCTTGGCATAAGGATGCAGCAGGGAATGGCAATAACCCCCCAGTGCCATGTGCTTAATGTTTTTATGTGCATACAAGAACTGTGCATATCATGCACACTATTTTCAGGCTGGAGGCATGGTGGGATGAGAAAGTTGCTGGTCCCCCTAACAAAAGACATGAACAATCAGGAGAGGAGATGTCTTGTTTGGTATGAACACACAGAGGGAGCTCATCCTGCGTGGATAACCCTGTTACCATATCCTGGTTAATATTAAAAAGATATATCAATAAGATATACTGGGTTTGTATTTGGCAGATTGGTTATTGGAATGAAGATGAGAAGCTGGTTCCAACAGCCATAGATACCCAAAGCGGCAATGAATCTACAAGCCTCCAGAATAGGACTTACATAGTCACAACAATCCTAGTAAGTCCTGTGGCTTCTATCCCAGCTCTCCCTCTACCCCATCTCCCTGATGTGCAGACTCTCTCTTCCCCCTTGTGTGCTCTCTTTTGAACTATATCATTTTTATAATAGCAATAATAATAATAATAACAGCACTTACTGTTCCTGCCGGGTCCATAAAGGTATCTGAAAATTACTGTGGCTAATTAAATAGGTATTAAAGAGCTCTCATGCTTAAGTGTAGAAAATACAAAAGATTATGACAAGATAGTAGAGGCATCAGTATAGGTAAATTAGGAACATTATACCTGTGCTTTGTATTTAGCCCACAGAATGGGGGCTGTAATTTTGGGAAGGATAAGCTCTATTGTGCAGAGAGGCTGAATCATAGCTTTAAAAACAAATCTGCATTATAATCATGAAGGAATAATATGTACCCTCTAATGTATGGTATCATGTATTGTCTCATTGTATACGCTTACCCTGCAGAAACATGAGATTTTACTAACTTGTTTGTTGAACACTTACTGTGAGTCTACAGAGAAGACACAATACCCAGACTGAATTAAACAACTTAAAGCTCTCTCCCCCTATCCAGCAGATTTGATTCTGCACATGCAGACAGGCTTTTAAAAATTCACAGCTCAGAGGCACTAAATATCCCTTGCAGAGCTGCACTGAAAGGTTTGTTGCTGACATTCCCCCAGGCATCCCATTGCCCTCAGGTCCATTACTGCAGAAGCTGCACACAGATTCTGCAAGAATAAATAGAAAGTACCACAATAAAAATCACACTTCATACCTCCTAAAATAAGCCCACAGTGTGTTGACTTTGCCCTTTGGCACAGGAACACAAAGGTAGACCAGAAGCTGCACACTGGGATCTAGTCTAAGCCCCTGATGTGCATCTCTAGGATGTGGAGTGTGGCTCAGTATTGGTCTTCTCTGTGCCAGGAAGACCCATATGTGATGCTCAAGAAGAATGCCAACCAGTTTGAAGGCAATGAAAGGTATGAAGGTTACTGTGTGGAGCTCGCTGCTGAGATAGCAAAGCATGTTGGCTACCACTACAGGCTGGAGATTGTCAGAGATGGGAAGTACGGAGCCCGGGACCCCGACACCAAAACATGGAATGGCATGGTCGGAGAACTCGTTTACGGGGTGAGTTTCCAACCTCATCCATTGTCTTTAGCTCATGGTACTTGAGAACACATTTAAGCCCTAGACTAAGAAGGAACTGTACCTTCTGCCAGCCTGACCTGTCTTGAGGACTGCAGCCCTGATAATGCAAATAATCAGCCCAAGTAAAACATTTTAATTTAGGGAAGGACAGCACATTTTATGAATATGGAAATGTCAAAATGGTTCCTTTCAACAGTTCCAAGATTCTTTTTCTTTCCATTTTTGGAAGAACAAGTATTGAAAGGTCAAACTTTCCCATGGGTAAAATCTCCAAATTTTACCCCATTTTATATTTGCATGATAATAGCAGGAGGAAAGAAGGATAAGACTTCAAACACTCAGGCTGGTGAACAGTAGGACTAGACTACTTTCTGCCTAGCCACTGGTTTCCAACATCTTGGATGTACACCTTCACCCTACACTTGTAAAGCTGTTTCAGTCTGGTAACTCACATTCTGTGATGTTTAGCTCATCTTTCAGAGGGGTCTAATTTTCACTTGTAGATAAAAGAGAAATTAGTGTAGGAAGCATCAGTGCCCAAGTCTCTGTGTCTCTGGGTTGGAGCAAGGAATGATCGGCCTCCTGCTGGTAGCTCCACAGCATATACCGACAGCCATTTCAATGCATTTCTCTTTCCATTTTCAAGGCGGATTGTAAAATAAGTGGAGAGTGCACATCAGTGTCACTGGAACATTTTTCCTCTTCTCGTGCAATCAGAAAGCGGTTCCTGATGGAAGTAAACATCCTGGCATCCTTTTTCAGGCAATTGGCCTTTTCCTTGCCTCTTTTGATGTCTGGATGATAAAACTCTTTTAGTGAAAATCATCTGCATCAGACTGTGACATCAGTGGATAAATCAGAAAAGAAGAGCTAGGTGGCTGCAAAAAGAAATGCTGTGATTCCAAAACATGAACTGGTAATCAGTAGTGATAAAATCGGTATATTCCACCAATATTATGGGATGTTCCTTTTTACCATTTCTCTTGCAATTGGTTTTGTCTGATTTTTTCTGAGATAGCAGGGGTAAGCAGAGATCAAAGGAACATAAGCTGGAGTTAGTAGATATATTTTTATCCCCAGAATGTAAATCTCTTTTCTCTCTCTCTCCTTTTCAGAGGGCGGATGTGGCTGTGGCACCATTAACCATCACTCTGGTTCGAGAAGAAGTTATAGACTTTTCCAAACCATTCATGAGTTTAGGTATATCTATCATGATAAAAAAACCTCAGAAGTCCAAACCAGGAGTTTTTTCCTTTCTGGATCCTTTGGCTTACGAGATATGGATGTGCATTGTTTTTGCCTACATTGGAGTGAGTGTTGTCCTCTTCCTGGTGAGTCGCTTCAGCCCTTATGAGTGGCACACTGAGGAATTCGAGGAAGGAAGGGACCAGCCGGCCAATGACCAGACAAATGAGTTTGGGATATTCAACAGTCTCTGGTTCTCCCTAGGAGCTTTCATGCAGCAAGGATGTGATATTTCTCCAAGGTGGGTTGCCTTCCCCAATTAACCTTTTTCTAGTTCATGTGGTTTAATCTTTGCATGCTTTGGAACGGAACAGATTCTTTTTGATCTTCCTTCCTGAACCATTGTGTGGTTTTGTAAATCAGTTAGGTTCAGAAAGGATCCAGGTGTTCACAGGTCTGTCAGCCATGACCTTGGGACCTCAAACTCAAGACCACAAAATACCATTCTGTGTTTATCCTGGGCAATTCTTTTGGGGGAATGGCCAGAAATGCAAAGATTTTCTAGAGCCAGCCAATTGCTATCAATTTTTGTCAGTCATTTATTTTATTGTTGTTAGAAGTGAGATCATTTTAACATTATATGGAAACTATAAAATTCAGTAAAGTACGGAGAAATAATACAGTAGGTACCCAGTGAAAGGTTATATGGTCTGTGCCAAACATATGGAGCTCACTGAGTGGCTTTAAGTATTATTGGCCTTTAGAAAGGCCAGAGAAGTACAAAAGCACAAATTATATGCCTGGCAAGTAACATCTATAATAACTGAAGGAACTTTCTTGTGGTCTGTGTATATTCTCATGAGGCAGGATCAGAGATGAGCCAGGGATAAGGTTTTAGACACCTCCAATGTTCTGTGTCCACAACAGATGTCCTTAAGGTTTGTGAAGCTGAAAAAGGGTTAACACACTGTGGCTTGGGATGTGGATTGTCTGTACCCATCATGCCAAAGAGGTGTGCTCTGGATGTTGGATGGTGGGAGAGCAGCTTTAGCACCAAAGCTGCTAGATGCTGCAGGACAGCTTGCAGGACACAGCTGTCTTGCACCCACTCCACAACTCTGAGAGGCACACTCATCTCAGTTTGGCTCAAACCAGAGGTATTGCCAGTCACAAGGATGAATTTATAGGCAGTGTATATATTTACGTGCCATGGTGACATCCAAAGTGATGCTCTGATGAAAACAGAGAGCAAGGAGGTCTTTTGTTTTCTTTTTTACTCCATCCTTCCTTTTCAGGGCTTTGTGTCCCTTCTCTTCAAAGGAGATTTCAGCAGAGATACATGTCTTATGGGTGGTCACAGTAGGCAGAAAATAATTTCCCACATGCTGGGATGGCATCAAAGCTCAGGGGACAAGAAGGAGAGACAACTCCATCGACAAGTGTAGTAGCTCCACAGCTCCCATGGAATGGTGGGAGAGGCCAGGCATCAGCTTGTTGGCTATTGGATGCCAATTTGTCCGAATACTAATGAGTTTGGGATTGCAGGGAAATAAAAGCCTGCAGGGCATTTTGATAGTCACAGCTTTTATAAATACGTTTTCTCATCTGATCGTTGATTAGCAGGAGCCCAGGCAGAGCATTCAGAAAGTTTTCTCAACAGAGGGAATTTCAAATTTACTGCTGACTTGTAACACAGCTCCATGTGTTAGGATCAGGTTATTGTGATTTTCATTCTTGTTGCTGTTCTTGTCACCATTATTCTTATTTAAGAAAGAGAATGGCTTCCTTTGGGGATATTTCAATAGCCAACTTCTGTTCCAAGGAGGAACGTGGAGAGGTGAAAAGCTGAGACTTCGCAAAATAGCAGATTTGGAAACATCTTTAATAAAAAAATGTCAGGGAGAGATCAGTGGGTTTGATTCAAATAGCAAGATTTGCTCTAGCTAAACAACATGCTTTGAATCACCATTTCAAAGGGTTGCCTTATTTTGCTTTGAAATGGGAAATGAGAATGGTTCTGTTATTGTTATTTTAATGTTGTTAATTTGATCATCCTGATAATGAAAATTACAATTTCATTGAAACGAATATTTTCCCAAGGAGCACAAGAGCACTTCCAGACTACAGATATTTGCAAGAAGAGAAAATCTCAGAAATGAAATATGGGAACTATTATAATTCCCAGTACTCCGAGTACAGCTCCTTGAGATGGTTGCAAGTGGAGGGGGGCATTTCTGTGAAATGAGAAAGGAAGGAGGAAGCAGAAGAGTGAGAATTTCCGTAGGATGCTGTTGTACAGAAAGGCTCTGAGCGCGCTCTGTATTTCACATGTATTTTTCACACGAACCTAGTGCAGGGTTTCTGTGACACATCACTTAGCAATGAATGCTTGGTAGAACCACACTGTGGGCAGGTGGGGATCTGCTCTATTCCAATATATTTCCTATGTGGTTGCTTCTAAACTTATCACTACTATCTCAGCATCTCCCAGTAATATATTAACCAACATAAATAGCTTCTGTTATACATCTGTTCTGTCATTCTCTCCCTGGCAGAAAGGAGCAAGTGCAGGGGTGTATTTTGTTTTTGTAGAGGTTTTGGGTTGTTTATTTCAGTTTTGTTTTGGGAAGGAGTGGGGGAAATTTGTCTGGAGGTTTGATTTTTTTTTTCCCAGAGCATGCTTGTTTTAAGTGCATATGCCACTATGTATTTATCATAAAAAAAAAGTAAGATCAAAACTGCAGACACATCACTCAGCACAGAGGGTGCTGAGGTCTGCAGCAATTCCTTGCTCTTGTAAATGTGCATTCCTCAGTCTCAGACCAGTCCCCAGGGAACTTTGGTCCCCAATAGAGACAAAAAATTGCTTTTGAAGGAAACTGGCATCCTTTTTAAGGACATTCTTACTAGCCAGAACTTCAATCAGGTTTTTAAGTATGCTGGTCACAACCTACCAAGGACTTTAAAGATGCGTTGTGGATTTGACAACCTGTGGGTGGCCGAGACAGAGCATATCTGTTTGTTACATGCTCATAGCCCCTTCACCTCAGGAGTGAGGTTACTGGGCATGAGGTCGACTGGTGTCCTTGAAGCTCTGAAGCCTTCATGTCTAGGTATAGGATGAATGTGACAAAGGCCAGGCAGTCACCAGTCATGGAGAGTCCCAACCAGAGCTGGTGGCAGTCTATGTGGGCCTTTGGATGCTTCAATATGAGAATGAGCAAAGAATCCATCCCTCCTAAGCCATCAATGGAATGACTCAATTGTAAGTACATAGTTTCAACCAAAGGAGGCCATTAGGTCTTGGACATTTCCCACTGGAGTGTGCAGTCCCCTTCTGCACTATCACTGGATGTGGTTCAGTCATACAACACGGACTAATTTGTCCCGGTCGGTTTGAGATGGTCCCTACTGGTGCCATTAAAGTCTGTGCTTTCAGAGTACTGGCTTGTATACAGCAGAATGGAGGAGAAACAACATACTGGAGTTGTGAGTAGTTTCATGTACATTGTAATGGGCAGAAATCAGTGAAGTCTGAAACTGGCCATGAACCATTAGGCTTTGTAAAGTGCCACCTTAACTTCAGAAAACAGTGATGAAATTGCAAAAGCACTCATTAAATGTGAAATACAGGCCCAGAAAGGAGATTCTCAACAGTCATAAATATCCTGCAGCCAATAGCGGGAGCCTGCAGCAAGAGAAATGTGAAGTAAATATAACTCACATTGTACCATTTTTCAGAAATGTAATTTGATAAATTGTCTTCAGAGCTCAAAATAACCCTGAGTGTAGCAGCTGTGGAGAACGGGACCTCACTAACTTCCAGGACATTCTTCTCTCAGGGTGGACCTGAGGCCTTTGACAAAGAGACCTTGGGGACGTCTGGGCTTCCTGACTTCCTCTGCAGCAAAATGAGGCATCTGAATTTTTCATCTAACCCATCATTTTCTACAAAATATATTATCTGATAGGTGTGAAAAGGAAAAAAAGCAGGGAGCAAAATGTATGTTTCTCTTGTTAGCTTCCTAGCTTGATCTTCTATTTTTTATTATTGCCAAATGTGTTGCTTCATATGTTTGAGCTCAAAAGAGACTTCCTGTATATCGGAGACTATTAAATTTAATCCGGTTACTCTTCCTGTGACTCAGAAAACTTATGTTTAACTAAAATGAAATACATTTGGCTAAAATAGATCTTCCAGAAAGGCACTTATTCTTCCTCTGAAGATACCATGAGATAGAATATGCACAGTTTTTCTCAGTTGAGTGACTATAGGAGTCTTGTCCCCACTGGAGTTTGACAGGAGGATAGATATCACGCAGTATCACCCAGTAAATGCAGCCATCCTTTGTGCCCTGGCAGAGGAAAATTAAACAGAGATCTCCAAAAATAAACCAAGCTCCATGTGGGTTCTCTTTATACTGTATTGTGGAAACAAAACACACTTATTTTAATTTCAGATCAAAACATAGCGTGAGTAGAACGGAAACGTATAGTCATATCATGACACGATAGGGTATCATGTCATGATACCTGAACAACACAGCTTGGTATAATCTGTGTGATTGATGACAGAGCTGGAGATGCCCTGGCCAGCCTGCACTGGGAGTGAAATGATGGATGAAGCTTTCATCACAGCCTCTGTCTGGGAGAGAGCCAGACTAGAAAGGGGATGTTTCAAGAGCATCAGCAGAGATGCAGGAGCAGGAAGAGGTGCTGTGCTGCTCTGTACAAGGTGCCATAGGGGACCACTGCTGGGGAATATCTTGGCCACACCAGTGTGCCCTATAGATTGTGGGTGTTTGCTGCATGTAAACTACACGGTGCAAGATGAGATCCACCCTTCAGCTGACTTGGGATAAAGAGTTATATGGATCTTAACTTGCATGCAGAGTCCAGACCTGATGTGCAGAGTGCAGTGGCACGTGCCAAGCAGTGACCCCCCCAGCTTTGCGGAATGTGCTGCTTGGGGAGTTTTACTCACAGAGACGATGTACAAATGCGCTTCGAGGTAAGAAGGAGAGATATAAATTGCTGGCTGCTATCCAGTCAATAGATACTATCATTCATAAGCATCTTATGGACATCATTATTTGTTTCTAGTGACATGGAAACAGGATGCTCTGGCTGGTCTATACAGTGTGCAACCAGGCTTGTATTTCATTGCATACCCTCACAGGCTTTCTGTTGTACTCAATCATAGCGGACTGTCTGTGGAAGAGCAAGTGTGCTATTTATTATGTACCTGTAATCAATGCTGGAGATCTCCTTCTGCTATTTTTCCTGTTTATTTACATTTCTTTTTAGATCAGTTGAAAAATACACAGGAGACTTAAGCCGTAGAGCTGGTGGAAATGACAGCAAAATTGCTCCACAAGTTGTTGAGGTTTTTTTCCTAAACTAGCCTCTAGAGACTTGGAAAAATAGCAGCACTTTTAAATTTCATCAAGATATTCCTCATACTGAAAGACTTTATCCGGTTTCAGGGAAGATCTGAATCTGAAATAGGTTAGGACAAAAATTTTCTCTTTTTTAGTGAGAGATTTGATTTGGGTTATTTCAAGAATATTATTTCTGTTCTGTCCTTTGGCTAACTCACATTTTCAGCATACTTACATATTTTGCTAAAAATTTAGAATTGGGGAAATTAGAATCAGCTGCATTTAGCAATTAAAAAGATTTAAATTCTTTCCTGAAATGAAGACTGAGCTTTGGTGTTTATTTGGCGACTCCTTTTGATTTCAATAGACATCTTCTTTGGCGTTCCAAGCAGCTGCCTGTCTTTTTCGCTTGTTGCACAATTTTGGTGCCATCCTTGTGGTACCCATTATAACATGAAACCTTAACTTGTCTTGGATAGTCACTGGGGAGTTATTCAAGCTCTTCCAAGGCCAGATTCCTAGAATAAATTAGGAAAGCTTTGTGCTTTTTCTGTTTTTCTTGCACTGTCTGTACAGGAAGGGGTGGTGGAGTGGAGCTCACTGGCAGGGCTTGTTGAAGCCTCTCTGGGAACATAGGGTTTGGGGTACTTGCTCCTGAAGACCTGGGTGCTGACCACCAGTTGGATTCACTGCTCATTCTCGAGGCAAAGGGCACATTTTTGCAATGAAAGAAGCAGCAGTTTGACATTTGCTTGGAGAGCACATGCAACCCACAGCTGGTGCTGGGGCTGCCCTGTGGGAACAAGGTTGGTTCAGCATCCCTACTCCTTCTTCAACATGGGATAAATCTGGGAGGTTTAAAAGCTTGTCCATGAAGACAAAGGTCAGGATCATTTACTTTTGGCAGTTTGCTTGAACTGGCGAGCTAAGATCGGTCTTTCAGAATAAAAGTAAAAAATTCGAATTCTAACTTCTATGTAAGTCTTTTTAAAGCGATTTTGGGACTGTCTCTACCTGGCAGAGTTAATTATGTTCAAGGAGAGGAAATCCAGGTCACAGGGTAAGAGCAGTACTTGCAAATCACCAGGAACTGATGACCACACTTATCTCTGAAACACACTTAACTTGGGAAAGTGACTCACCAGAGGAGCAGCTTGACAAATTGCACAATATCCAACTAAACAGTCCCCTTTGGAGTCTGTGCACTTCCATGGCAACCAGAATGTGGCAGCCAGGGGAAACTGGAAATTCTTTTAAAATAGTCATCCTTGCTATCCTCTTTTTCATTTGGGAAAATGCTGAAGCATACAAAGGACTCAAAAGAAGAAAATAACCAACTGAGAGAATATTGTTGGGGAAATGCAATTTAATCTGTAAACGACAAAATGAGTCTATTTCTAAATGTTCCAGATGTAATGAATGTTCATTCCACAGACCTGTAAGCCACTTCCTCAGGGTGGTTTCCCTATCAGGCATATCTAGTCACTCTTCCACAGCTCTGACTTCAGGCTTTTACCATTGAGGTTGCTGGGGGGGGGGGGCAGCAAGAAATTTGCTGGAGGTCCCCCCATAGAGTGACAGATTTACTAATCATTCTACCAGCTGTGTTTAAAATAAGAAGAAAAACACTCAATCCAAAAGCAGATTTATTTAGCTAAAAATATATTTGTAATCTCTTTCTTCTGGACTAAGTGAATGTTTCTCATATTTCTGATTGAAAATATAGTTAAAAATAGCAAGGAATGGAAAGTGTATTGTCCACTTTTTGAATCTATTGGGAAGTCTTACTAGGGCATCTCTAACGTGGAAATGGCATGTGCTGCTTGTGTTTCTAAATCTGTGTGCTGGCTCAGGATCGTGAGTGGCACTAAGATTTGTAGGGGTCCTCTGAGATTTATAGCCTTCTCCATGACTATGGCAGGAGACCCTCTGAGGCTTCAGGGATTCCCTATTATACCGTACTCCAACTTGCCGATTTTCAATCAGTAAGAGAAACACACATTCTCTTTTCATTTTCTTCCTTCCTGATAACCTGTTATCCCTGAGCCATCCGCTCAGCTGGGGTCTGACATCCTCTGAGCTCCAGCCAGGACTGCGCATGGTTGTGTCTTCCTAATAGCTAGGTTGCATTGCCAAGTGTTTTTGTTGAAGAATAAGGGTTGTGAAGAGCTGAATGACCTCCATCTCCCCCAAGTGGTGTCCTCTGCAAGGCCGTCTGTCACACGCTGCTTTAGCATTGGCACTCCAGAAAAATATTGTAGCTAAGCTGGGAAGCCCTGAGCATGTTTTCACAGGGAAGCCCTGCTTAAATAACTCTTCCATATGCTGTACATCACTTTTATCAGCACTAAGATATCATGTGCATACTCTCTGGATACACAGTTGAACGAGCATTGAACTCCTCAATTCAAATTGTTCTGGCTCATAACACACAGAGCATCCACAGCTGCTCTTTGCTGGTTTAATCCCCAGCTGACCAAAACCTTATGTCCTCCTATGGGGAGGCCCAGAGTACTTATTCCACTGGAGTCTGGGATTTATGGTACCTATTCTGCTTTTGTCCCACATTTCACCCCAACTACTTGTCCTGTACTGGGGAACCACCATACCCTGTTTTTACAAGAAGTTTGGGAATGCATACATATAGCCAGCAATGTCTATTATAGCACCCCAAAATGGTGAGCAGGCAAAGATAAATTGATTGAAATATGACAGAGGTGCTAGCCTGATGAAGACCAGTATCTGGGAAAAGCAAAATGTGGGTCCTGACAAGAAATAGGGGTAAAAGCTTTGCTGTGCTTGGACAAGATCTAGAGGTGGAGGGGACAGAGCATGCAGTTACTTCTGATGTCCTCTGTGCTGGTGTCTTGGTCTAACTTCCATTTTCACTCAGATCAAAGGAGCCAAGTGACAGCTAGGGGCCACCTGATCCACATCATCAAATAGTAGGAAAGGATGTACAGCTTGTGTACAAACCCCTTTCTTTAAGCAGCAGCATGGTTTATGGCATTCAATCTATTTAATAAAATCCGCCAGTAATTCTGATTAATGCCTACCCAGAAGAGTTGCTGCTTACCCTTAGATCCAAAGGCTAAGCAGCAATAATCCAATCATGGTAATCATAACTTACTACTTTGATCTTCAGATAAAAGAGCCTATAGAAGCGCAAAAGTGTTACATCACCGCTATTTGGACAACTTCAAAGCATGTTATATACACTAATGAATTCTCCCAACACAGTCTTATGAGAAGTAATGGGAGGCAAATGTGTGAACAGGGGAGTAGAAGAGGAGAAGGGAGAAGATGAGTCCTCATATCGTGAAAGGGAAAAAGCAGTAAAAATAAGTACCTGTATGCTGTGAATAGGTGTAAGATGTGAAGAAGGGTCCATGAGGGCCCAGATGCAGGAGTCAAGTGCACAGGATGCTCTCCCACAGGAGAGATTCTCTCATTTCTTGAAGCTCTCAATAAGAAGCAGGATCTCAGGCTGCAGAGAGGCAAACAGAGGGAGGAGGCAGCTTTTCATCTTAGCAGTGCTTCTGAAGCCTTCAAAAATAAAGTCACCAAATGGATCTTAGCAGGTGGAAAAGGGGTAGCAGAAACACTGAACATGTTTTCCCTTCACAGTTTGGGATTTTTAATGTTAAAAGACAGGCACTCTTGTGCACATAAAGCGCTTCTAAAAAACACACTGGCTGGGGAGACCAGACTTATTCCTCGACACTTCTACTAGGGCTACAGTATGCTCTTGTAGAAAAAGAAAGGCTCAAAGTGAAAATAGGGAAAATGTAACTTGTACAGCCTTGGTGAGGGATCGCATTTTAAATTAGAAATGAGAGACAAAATGAAGGGAATCTTTGGGAATATTGCTCAGAGTCACAATCTTCCACTGCAGAAAATACTGTCCTTCTAGAAAAGGCCTTCCTCTCACCAGATTGGGAAATCTGAACAAAAGACATACAAAAAACCAGACCAAAAAGAACCAAGGCAAAGCATCCTGGAAAAAGTCTGAACTAAGTTATTGTAACATTGCCCCAAAGTTTCAGAAACAGAGCTCAAAATTGTGAGCACATGCGGATGCCTAAAGAGGATCTTGGAGGAATGAAGAACTGGTAGTGTGTAATCCAAAGAACAGTAAATCTTTTTGGAAAAAAGCTTTTTCTTCAAACAGACTTTGAAGAAGAGACTGAGGGACAGCATATGAAATCCAGCAACACAGCAAAGGACATTAGCACAACAGGCCATTGTTTAAAAAGAAGGATGAGTGCTGTTAAATCTGGGGCCACCTGAGGCTGAGGAAGTCCCTGAGTAATGAATCTCCTGGGGGGCTCCAGCCAGTGCTGCTGACAAAATTTTATGCTTGTCACCTTGCGAGTTTTTCTCAGCAAAGCAAACAAATGTCACAGAAGTGAGAAAAATACGTGAAGAGCCTTTTTTTACAGTGAAATTTTTGCTCAAAGGCATGATGAGAGACTTCTTTTTTTTCCCTTGTACAAAAGCTGGCAGAACTGCAGAAGAGGGATGACTTTGCCTTCCAACAGAGCTGCCAAGCAGCCCAAAGTGACCACGTGTTTCTCTGCAAACCTCTATCTACTCATCCCTTAAATTACCCTGGTTTGCAACGTGGAGAGGCGCCTGTACTTGAGAGGATGACAGTGTACTTCTTTGGATCTATCTGTTCTGCCTTTCAACCACACTCCTATTTTTAATTAGGGTTCCACCTCATCCATCTATCTTTAGCCCTTTCTTTACAATGTTTTTTAGCAGTACTCTAGAAGACTTGGGTGTACTATCCTGCAGTTTTAGGGATAAGAATCTCATTTCAGCAGCCAGTTCTGACTGTTCAGGGAAGGTGGCTCTCTCAAGTGAAGGATGTATCTTAGTTGTGCAGTTCTGCTCTGTAGGAGTGTTTTTATACCGCGGGTGGTACGTGGGTACTGCTGAAGTTGATGGGGGCTGGCTGACTATGTCAGTCCACGTTTGCTTGGCATCTAATGCTTCCAACACCATCCTTCGTTAGTTAAGCAGGTGACTTGTGTTGGTTGTGTATCAGCAGGCTGCAATTTGTGCCCATTGAGGACCACAGGAGCCCACAACCTGCAGACTGCTATTGGGTACATAAATTACCCACTGCATAGCTGGGCCCATTTGATGCTGCCTCTGACTGCAGGGATTAAGTGTCTTAGGAAGGGGAAGTGGGCAAAGCAGCAGCTCAGGGGTGAATTCCACCTGGTGACCAATGCTTCAGGCCACCCACCCAGGTGAAGTTCACAAATGTGATTTATTCTCTTCTCCTATAGTGGGGAACTGAATTAAGCTACCCATAAAGTGGCAGGGCTTTCCAAGGAACAACAGAAAAAAGAGCTTCTGACGCTAGTCCTCTAGTTAGGCTATTGGGTACCTCTTGCCTGTCAAAATGCTAAGTGAATATCTTGAAAGCAGCATGTAGCGACTCCACGTAGTCATGCTTATACTTAGCACTGCAGCAATCCAAGCTCCAATGACTGAAGAACCACAAGTGGCATGATGCATTTCTGACTAAGCAGGAAAGCTCACTTTAGAGAGAGAGGTTTTGCCCATTAAAGGTAAATTGAAGAAAAAAGTGCCAACATATTCTGCAAAAGAAGAGATGAAACAGTAGGAGAGGGACTATATACTGCTGTCCAAGGCCATTAGCTTAGGTAGAAAGAAACAGTACATAAACTATGGCTTATAATTAAAGTCTCACAGATATACACCTCCTGTTGAATCTGGGTGTTTCTGCATATTTGCAGACAATATGTTCAGTTGTCTCAATATTTACACAGCAAGTGACCCCAAGACTCCTCCTTAAAAGGACTTCCACTGGGATTCTCTGATCCATGTTGCCTCCTTACAGCGTGTTGGCTGTGGGGTTTGGTTGAGCTGATATGGTTTGCCTCAAAACATGGAAAAGAGCAGATATCCAGCCCATATACAAAAGTTAAGAAGCTCTCAAATGCTTTCAAATTAGAAAAAGAAAAGCAACAGAGAGACAGCATGGACTCCCAGTACCTATGCACCCTCAGCTTGCTTTCTCTGTCTCACAGGTTAATGTTACCCACAGGGAATCAAAATAGGCAGCTGTTACCTTTGTAGAAAAGTTGTGAGGGGAGCTGAAGAAGGAATTTGTACTGCTGGGAGAGATAAATGAGAATGTCAGTAGAGAACATTCTTATTTCTGTTTTTGTAAGGGCTCTCTTGCAGTGTCAAAGTCCAGCATTGCAGCCAGGGCTCCGGACTCTTATACTAGGCATTAGGGTTCAATAATATGTAAATGCAAACTGATAAGGGCAATAAAATTGATAATACAGCATGGAGAAACAGGCACTATAATCACTTCAGTTTCATGACAAACAGTTCATTTAGATGGAGCTTTGAGCCACCTGCTCCAGTGAAAGGTGTCCCTGCCCATGGCAGGGGGTTGGAACTAGATGAACTTGAAGGTCCCTTTCAACCCAAACCGTTCTATGATTCTGTGACAAACTGCTCATTCAAAACTCGCTGTGGCATAGCAGAGCATAAGAAGATAAGAGCTTTGCAGCATGTGTGTGATGGATGCACTTAGAACTGTTCCCAGCTCCACAACCCCATGCTAAGTTTGTCCCTCAATCTATGACTATTCACAGGCTTTTCAAACAAATCTGAGGTTCATGTCAGGGTGGGAGATAAAATGGTGAGACCGATCGTGCCAGATGGGCTGTGACATACACAAAAAAGCAAAGCTCATTTACACTGACAGAGTCTCATGTTGAAAATTTGTTTAAAATAAGAGCAAAACTGGAGCAAAATGTTTGCAACTAATCCACTACCAATTCAGTCTTCAGATAGACCCACGAAATCGTGTAGAGTCAGTATCAAATTAGCAGAGTAGTGCTGGAGATCAGAGGATCTGTGTGGGCAGAAGACCAAAAGTGGATTTGACCCACAATCAGTAGAACAAGCGTGTAAGAGCTTTTCTTTCAACAGTTTTGCATAAATTCATTCAGTGACAAATATGTCAGTTGACTAAGTGAGCCTTTATTAGAATTGAATTTAACAGCAAATCTGGGAAATCCTCCCAGAGCAACTATGGCTTTAGAATCCCAGATTTGCACTTCTAATTAAAACACTGTCAGTTTAGGTGTAATTCTCCAGAAGAAATGGGTTTGGGGAGGGGGAAGGGAGAAGTGGGGGAGAACGGAGATGGTGCTTGAGCAGTTTGCCAATGAGGTTTGTTTTGTTTCTTCTAACAAGACGGCAAAGCAGAGGCAAACTCCTGTCAGCTTTTCCTACCTTCCATAAGGGATAAGATCAAAGAGCAAATTGTTTGATCAAGGTTTGCATTTTGTTCTAAGAGATTACAGCTGCATGAGTTCCTTTTTTGTCTGTGAAGAATCCATCAATGCTAAGTCTAGAACACAAAAAAAAATCACATCATGGGAAGAAAAGGAACCTAAAATTCTTTCCTGGTTTCCACTTGTTTTTGCAAGGAAAGGTAAAAAAAAGGTCATCTAAGTAAGAAAATCAAAATGGTTATTTTCAGGTTTTCCATTAGACAGATCTAAAATAACGTATTCCAGAATTGTCTTTTAAATTATACATGTAGTAGGTAAGGGTTTAATGTATTACAGAAGCTGAAGGAAAATTATTTGTAATGAGAAAGCAGAAACAAAATTGTTTACCATGTTAAAATTACGTCTTTTAGCGTTTCAGAAATGAAACATTAAATAATAGAAAAATGCAAAGCTTGGGAGACCCAAGTCAGCCATTTTCAGACAGCTACTTTTAGAGGACATTTGCAACCATTATCTTTTCATTCTGATTATTGAGAATATTAAGGTTTCATTTACTATTTCAGAATTTTCCATGGCACTGAAATTCTGGTTCCCAGCCAGCTCTAATTGTAAGTAGATTTTGCATCGTGGATAATGAGGGCAGAGAATTTACTACTTACTCCTGCGAGGGTAATGTTGGAAAGGAGCACCCTGTTCTTCCTACTGTGCTGTGAGGGCCAAGCAGGACCCCAAGTCAGGGAGAAGATAGTGGTGGGAAGTGTGATTTTAGCCAGCATGGGCAGGGCTAGAGGAACAAACCGATAGATCTTAAATTGGATTCTGGAAGAAAGAAGACTGTAGGTGCAGAAGGAATAATATAGGTAGAAAAATATACAATCTAGTCTATTCCATCCCTTTGTGCATCCCAGAATTAGCCATTCATTAAATCCTTTCACTGTTATCCTTGTTTATTTTATTCAGATTTTTTTTTTTAGATCCTGCTATTGAAAGTATTACTTATGATAATGAATGTGAATAAACCCAGAGTTCAAATAGACAAATACAAACATCCAAACCTTAGTGTACCTTTAAAGTACTAAACAGTGTGTTCCATCTCACCTTTTCTCTGCAGCGGGCTGAGTCACTAACTTGTTTTCACACAGCAGAGAGCTGATTGCCTTCATGTTAGGCTCGAATGGATATGGAGACATGTAAATTCTCCATGCAAGAGGATTTAAACCCCAAACTGCCCATTAGTGAAGAGAAATGAACTTGAGCTAGGGCTCAAGCTGCAAAATATTTGTTGGTCAAGCAGAAGGTCATTTTCTGTTATCTAGCTGTGGAGTGAGATTTTGAAACCCTCAGAATGACTTGGAAGTATGAGGTACATCTACTCCTCTGTGACTGCTCTTACTAGAACATAAACATAACTCTGAAGTCCCACTGGCTTTTGACCAGGCTTTTAGCTCCCTAGTGTTGAAGTCACTTCTAGAAATGGAACATTATCTCCTAAATTACAAAGGCACTTTTGCAAATGTGTCCCATGATGGTAGCACTGCTGCTCTCCTGCTTGGTCTACAGAAGTAACAGAACAAGATCATAATGGATATTGTCTTTCCAGCCACTTGCAGTGATAAGCAGTAATAGGCTTTGGCTCAAAATCTAAATAGGCAATATGGTTATACAGAGAAATCCAGTTCATTCTGTTTAACCTGTGTTCACCGCTACTGAGCCATGGGGATCTCACATGGGATCAAATCTGCTCATGTGATGTTTCATCATGACTTATATTTTTTAGTATATTGCACTAGCCTCCAAGAGCCTTCATCACCGGCCAGTGCTCCCTTGTGTTAGATGCTGCACAACCATGGAGCAAAGGGATGATATCCTATAGAGCCCCTATGTTGAATGTTTTCTCTACACATGTTTACAGCAGCCTAGATTCACAGCTTCTAGTTCCAAGTCAATCTACCCATGAGGGCAAACACTGCCCATTAGCAGTGTCTGCAATAAAACATCATACACACAAAGCCCTAGCCATGCTGGCAATCACAGCAAGCTGTTTGTCTCCTCTCCTTTCCTCCACAGTCTATGAGAGTGAGCAATCACGTCCTCACAGCATCTCATGTCATGAGGAGAAATGACCACCACCAGCAGCAGACACATCCCAGATGAGACTGGTGAGCAACATAGACATGCATCCTGTCTCATCTGGCTCCCATGGGAAAGAAGCTGCAGTCCCCTCTCCCTCTTTCCCCAACCCTCCTTGTTTCCTCCCAGTTTCAATACCCTATAGATATATTTCATGCTGTCAATGCCAGGTGCAGAGCTGGGGAACATAAGCCATCTGCAGCTGACAGCAGGCAGTCCCCGTGGGGTAAGCCAGTAATGAATATCACCAGGATGCTGAGGATCTAGAGGCAGGAATCCGGCTGACTGCCGCTGAAGGGATTGAAACAAGTTGCAGAAATATCCCAGCTTCGTCAGGAAGGAAAGGCTGTATAATTTACAGCTGAAGATGAATGTGATTATTTGCCATGCAAATGGATTTGCCAGCTCAAAGTGGCCTTCATCAGCTGAGATTGTTCTATTTGACATTATCTGGTTACTTTCGTTTAATGCCTCTGTGCCTTTTCTGAGCACTTCCTTCCCTGAGCACACATCACCCAGGCTAATTAGAGACAGGTATTTTTTGCCTCTTCCCCATCAATCTGAAGACATGTGAGCTGAATCCATAGCTGCCTCCCTCCCCATTCTCTCTCTAAATCCGAAACAAAAGGTAAAGTTGTTTGGGCTGACAGCCCTGTTAGCTGAGTATTCTCTGCAGATGGGAAGCATGAGGGTCACATTTATCTCACCTAACTTCAGCTACTTAAAAATTAGCAGTTCAGCCCAACTTAGTCATCCCAGTTCCTTCAAAATTCAGTAGAGGGGGAGGTCTACAGAGGCACCTTTTCCCAGCCTGAGATAGATGGGGTGAATCATCCCTACTCATCTCCAGAGGCTGTTTGGTGAATAGGTCTCTCTTAGAGAGAGAGTGTAGAACAACAGTGCTGCCCATCTGCCTGCCTTTCTCACACCATTCAGCACTCCCACAACAAACCTCTGATCCCTCTCTCTTTCTGGCAGTTATGGGGAGGCATAAAAAGAAGGTAATCTGGGATGAGGGATTGTTGGTCAACTCAGCCATGTTGCTGCAGTTGCCAACGAAAGAGGAGGTTTGCGTGGCACACTGCAGCATAGAGTAACCAGCATATAGCTTATGGTTGGAAACCATGTCAGTGAGCTGTAGACATGAATAAATCTTCTTAGTCCTACGTTTCTTGTTTTTTTTAAGATCTGGATGATAATGAAAAGAATTCATGAACTTGCTATAGTATCACCTTGGGGATGGGTCCTGTAGACTTTCCTGAAAGACCCTGCGAAGTGGATCCTTCAAAGTCATTGACTGAGGTGGTGTTTGTGGTGAGATGGATTTTGCTGTCCAGTTTCAGAAAAGCCCATGGAAGAAGAAACCAGAGGGGAGGGCAGAAGTCCTTTCAGTGAGAGCTGTAAAATACACTGCTTGTCCTTTCTGTCGCTGTAATGCCTTGCAGTCATGTTTCCTGCAGTTTCTCTCTGCACTCGCGAAAGCTGCTGTGATCATTCTTCAGGAGTGCGAGGCTGACAGTGGATGTGGTGGGATGGGTCTTATTTCCACGTGTTAAAGCATGTGCTGTGTGGTGTGAGCTCAGTCACTGTGCCTGCTTTCTCCTGGGAAGTGATCTCAAGGAGTTTTGACTAAAGAGTTGGTCTAAACAGGGAGGTGACGTGATGTCTGCAGGAGCAGCTCCCCTCACACCAGCAGCATTTAAAACCAGACTGGACAAACTGGAAGGGTGGAAACTAGATTAAGTCATGTAGTTGGTGGGCTACATGGGTTTAGGTCTTTTTCCAGCTCTAATTTCAGAGATTTGCAGGGTATGTTTTTTCCCCTCAATGGAGGGACAGGGTGTGCAGGTTTGTTTGTCAAGTTGTGGTAAACCACAGTAAACCATAGCAGTTGGACCCAAGGCTTCATGCAGACCAGGACATAGAGTAGCACACGCTATGATGAGCTGGTCCAGTGTCCTTAGCTGGACTGTGATATCTCTGTGTATCATCTGATAAACAATATTTCTGTGGAGTGACTCAGGTCAGCAGAAAGGCGACACTGAGACATGGAGATATGATCCCCCCGACCCAGGAGAAACAAGCACTGATTCTCATGGACAAGTCCTCCTTAGTCACTGTCTGGCTTTATCAAATAGCATTGTAAATTACCTTCTGCCTGGGTCAGTGCTGTGCGTCTAGAGAAGGAACATGTAAATACTTTAGACAGAATGCATGAATACTGACATCACCCTGAAATTATCTTCCACTCTTAAAAGCTATTCGAAAAGATTTTAATATAAATTAATGCCTGCTTGACTTATATGCTTCTATAGCTATCTAATGGTTACAGATAATTGGCTATTTGACTGCAGCTAGTGCAAAATACCTAGATTTTAAGGCACTATTATGAACATCTTGTCTAACCATCTGCTTAATACAAACCAGAGAATGTCAGTGGGCAAATTATTCATTAAGGCTATAGCTACTCTCAGAGCTTCAATATGTCTTGTAGAAAAACACAGTTTTGGTTTGAAACTTCGGGTGATAAAGGAGCTGACCCAGTGCTCCCAGCTGGTCTATGTGCCTGGTCTTGACTCCATACTGGCTCCCCTCCCTACTGGGGTTATGTGGCACAACACAAACCTTGCCAGAGATGCTGTTTGGGTGTGTATTGCCCTGCCCAGATAAACCTTTCTCATAGTTGTTCCCATGTCTTGTTATGTATATTATTATATACTCTGAAAGGAATTGAAAATCAAAGCAAGTTCAATCAGTTTGTTGTTATTTTTCTTTCATTATGAATATTTTATTCACCTTCTAATTACACTAACACCTTGAAAAGAATACTAAGAACTGAGACAGACCTTTGGCTTTCCTGGAAGTGGCTGGAGAATGTGACTTTGAGCAAATGTCAGGTAAACGAATGACCTACCAAGAGCGGGTGCAGTGTTTGACTCTCCTCTCTGTGTCCAGGTCTCTCTCTGGCCGCATAGTCGGTGGCGTCTGGTGGTTCTTCACCTTGATCATCATATCCTCCTACACAGCTAACCTGGCTGCCTTCCTCACCGTGGAAAGGATGGTTTCGCCTATCGAGAGTGCAGAAGACTTGGCCAAGCAGACGGAAATCGCCTATGGGACCCTGGAAGCTGGCTCCACGAAAGAATTTTTTAGGGTAAAAGGGGAAATGTAATGCAGATATTTCTATTAGCCCCTTGTTTGACAAGTCCTCCAGGCCCATCCTCTCTCATCCTCAGCTCTGTTTTTTTCTCTTGCTTCCCCTTTACTAGGTTAGGACCTGCTAACCTTGCCCTTAAACCAGCAAAAATCTAGTTTCCTTGTGCCACTCAGAAGGCTGAGAGTGTGTCCAGTATATGTGATATTCTGTGACTGTAAACACAAATCTAGAGTATCTGTGCACTTCCTCACGTTACTGAGGAGCTGCTCTAGGCAGCTGCAAAAGAAATAATCTCCTGATTTCCAGTTTGTTTTGCCCACAGTTTGATCCACAAAATCTCTTGCTATACACAAATACGTGGCAGAAATCAGGGGTTCATCCACACCCTGGTGCAGAAATGGCAGGAGGTTCATTAACATCCTGTTACCCCTTTTGGCTTCCTTGGCCCATCCGATACGTGGGTTCGGTCCAAGCTGGAAATCTCAGCTGTCACCCAACCCCCTGTTAATGCTTCTGTTGGATTTCTGCTGTCCTATGCAGCGATCCAAAATAGCAGTGTTTGAGAAGATGTGGACCTACATGAAGTCAGCCGAACCCTCCGTTTTCGTGAGGACGACAGAAGAGGGGATGATCCGGGTGAGGAAGTCGAAAGGGAAGTATGCCTACCTCTTGGAGTCCACGATGAACGAGTACATCGAGCAGCGGAAGCCCTGTGACACCATGAAGGTGGGAGGTAACTTGGACTCCAAAGGCTATGGCATTGCAACGCCAAAGGGGTCTGCACTGAGGTAAGTAGCCTGGATTTGCTTCCTTTTGCCAAAACACCCAGCAAATCAATGTATGCACACAGTTCAATCTCCATTGCCATGTAAATCACAAAAGCTTAAGGCAAGGAGGTGGGGGAGGTGGAGGAAAAGGGATATGAAAACTCTGCAGAATGTGCAGGGAAGTAAAGCACCCAGCTCCCACTGAGCAGCAATGGGAGCATCTAATTATTCAATCCCTGCATTTGGAAACCGGATCCTGGCTGATCCACTTGCTATGAATGTGTCTGCTGTATTAGGTGATGGCAGGGGGGCTGCTGTGGTGTAATCATTGGTTTCACAGAGCATTATCCAGAAGGGACGTTCATCCTGTGCCATGTGAACTGCACAGCTTTGCAGAGTATGGTATTACCCTGGCTGGGATCCGTGCTTGCAGAGGGAGTTCTCATGGGGAAAGCATTTTGGTGCTTACTAAAATGAAATGTGATTTGGAAGGGGTGAGGAGCCAGTTTTGAATAAGCCCTGCTAAAGGTGTGCATTTTCACTCACTGAGTCAATTCAGATCCTGGCAAGTGCCAAATTTATGGCAAGTCCAAATGAGCACAAATCCTGCATTTCTGAGCCCAGACCTGCAGCTGTCACACGTCTTTGCCTATAGTCACATAAAATATCTTTGGAGACCTCACTTTAAAAAGAAGAACCCTTAAAAAGTACAGATCTGAGTTAGTAGCAGAGCTTGGGCACTGCACACAGCGTACTCCTGGATGTGAGCTGTCCCCTGTGAAGTGCATCATGCAAACTGACCTGCTCAGAGCAGTGTTACCACAATCTGCACACTGAGATGGTGATCTGAGTCATGTCAGAGGTGCAGTGCCTTTTGGATGCAGCTGAGCACATTCCTCCCATTACAGTCACGAGCCATGTCAGTTGTAATGATTTAATGGGACTAGTAACTCCTCAGAAGCCATAGCTTTAATTAATCTGATCGATGCCCCAACTGATATATTTATTGAACATATTTTAATCAAAATATTTTGATCAAAATCATATGTGTGGGTTTATGCTTGTTTGCTAACATAACCGAGGGCAGAGACATTTAATCCATGTTCTCTGTATTACTGGAAACCAGCAGAGCATTTTCTGATGTATTTGTCTGGTCACACAGCTCCCAAGCCAAAGCCAACCCAACAAATCAAAGATGTATCAGCTGGTAGTGGATGGGGCCCAAAGATTTTGATTACTCCATTTATTAAGTCAGTTCAAATTAGATTCAGCACTTCCCACATCAGCAACAAGCACATGAATGCAGTGCAGGTGGTCCAGAAGGTAGTTCTTGCATCCAGCGTGGTTCAGGCTCTGAAATGACTCAGGGCCCTCTAAACGAAGGTGGATCTATTCTCACAGCTTTGAGATGTTTTCTGTTGCACTCTCTCCAGTGTTTGTTTTCTGTCTTGCAAATATCAAAATTAGGATATAGGTCTGATACTATTTACTTATTTAAACTTCAATCTTGTATCCTAATTTTGATATTATAAAACGAACAAACAGGAACATCTTACCTGCCTTATAATCGTTGGCATGTGAAGGAGCCATTTATCATACTTCTAAGAAAAACAAACAGCAAAGAAGAAAACTGCATCAATCATTTTAATTTTGCAGCTCCAAACATCCCTCTGCTAGGCATGATTCCAAAAATTCCTAACATTTCTTTCGGTTTCCTCTTTTTCATCCTGGCTGCATGTACAACAAAATTCTTATGGGCCTAATGGCAAAGAAGGAATGCTTGATTTTTCCATCCAATGGTGTTTCTTTGGAACAGTTGCTGTCAGTTTTTGTCCCATTGCGTTTGTTTTGTTCCTGTTGTTTTAATTGTTTTAATCTTAGTAGTTCCTTACAGTCATCATGTAGTGTCTGTTTTCCCCCTGGGGTCCTGCACGTGAGAGGTGGCCCTGAGCAAGGTGACATTCATGAGGCATCTGTATAGCATGGTCAGCCTGTCTCTTATTCAGGCTTCATCTTCACTCACTTCCATCCACAGAGCCAGGTTTAGAGGTACATGGGACCCAGGCTTATTTTAGATCAGGTGTGTGTTAGAAACTGGGCTGCATTTGGATTTTTGATGAGACTTGTCCCGTTTGTTGCTAGACCGCTTTTCCTGCATTTAAGAGAGCTGATTAGGAAAGGATCCTAGAGAGATGCTAAATGAGAGTTCACCATTGTTTTTCTTGCTTCTACATGGGAACACAATGCCAGGATATTGCCACAGATGAATAAAAACAAGGTTGAAAATCCAGAAATAATTCTTACATGTGTTGTAGCAGGTGCAAACATCTCCCTCGAACCTGAGGTGCTAAAAGAACTTGTTTCTTCCTCCTAGGTGAATCTGGCTTTGAATATCTTTTATCCCCCAGATGCTAAATTCAGTTGCATTTAGACCTGGCTGAGATGGGCAATGATGGGAGGGCAGAAATTACACCTTTCAACACCAACTAGTTCAAGGTGTGATACTGTCTGACATGAGACAGTCATGCAGATGCAGAATCCACCCATTTACGTGGCAGGAGCTCATCTCTACTGTTGGACAAGTGATCAAAAAGAAGGCAAAAAGCCAAATTATCCAGAACAGGGGGAAAAAAACCAAACAAAACCCATGTGAGTCTGGACTCGAGGAGTAGGGAGAGTTTTGAGATAGAGATGTGGGAGACCAAGTTCCATACTGACTTTAAAGTTCCCTAAAATACAAGTCTGATTTCCTAGAGTTTGTGAAAAAACACAAAATGTTCCCTATTTAAAAACCACTTTCTTTTAGGACCACCGACCTCTCGGTCAAAATACATTCAAATTTAAGTAAAGCTTGTTCTGTGTGCTCCCCATGAGCTGAAGAGAGAGACAGCTAATGGAAATGAAGCTTCCTAGGGAAGATAATACATAGCACTTAGCTCATGGCCCCCAAAATCATATGGCTGATAATTACGCTTAGGGAAACTGCAATGCATTTACTTTGTTAACACCTTTTACCCACATAGAAGCTACAATGTATTTTGACTCATTAGTTAACTAATCTTTTGCAGATGGTTCAGACATCAGAGTGCTAATTAACCTGTATTCTGCTTTGGAAGACAGAAATAATTATGATTTACTTAGTGTTAAATTCTTTCTGGAGCTACGCTCAAATGTTTCCACTGGCTTTAAAAGCAACCAAAGTTACAGTGAAAGAGGGAAAATACTCAACCATCTTGGCCTTCACCTTCTCTCGGACTGGTAGCAAGCCTGTCTTTATCTGGATTTTGCTTTTTGAAGGCTGGATTCTGCTTGAAGGAAGCTCCCAGTCCTTGTGAAGGCTTCAATGCTCAGATGGAATCCCAACAGGCAGAGCCATCAAGGGCTCAGGGAGGTCAGCATTCCCTTCCTGCTCACAACCATTGTCTTTTAGAACTGCACTACAAGAAAACAGCCCCTTGGTGAGGATTTCTTGTAGTGGTGCAGAGTGCTATGTGCACAAGTTCTCGGAGATGGAAGCTGCAAGGTCCTTTGCCTTTTTCAAGGTCTGTTTATTGATATCCAAATTCTGTTGGTAGGCAGTTCAGCCCTCCATCTTTTCCATGCTTTCTAAAGCCCCCTCATGTTTGTGCCTCAGTGTGCTTAGCTTTATTCCTCTCTTCCATGCAATGTGTACAGCAGCATTGCACTCGCTACCTAGCATCCAGAAACAAGCTGTGCCCATGTGCAGCTGCTGCACATCCTGAGTCAAGGTGCTCCCCCAGATGCTTACCACTGAAATTGGTGAAATGTGTGTGAATGGGTCTGAGAGCACACTGCAATGCAGTTTAGATTTGCAGGCTGTCCTAAATCTAAATCACTGGATTTCTTTCTTAATGGTGGAGTCTGCTCACCATCCAGACTCATGCAATGTTTTCCACGAGCAGGGAGATGTGTCTATGAAACATTGCAGCAATCCAGAACTCCAAGTTGTTCTCAGGTGTGTGCATTTAAATAGTGCTGCAACCATCCCGTAGCCTTTTGATAACATGGCAATGATATCACAGGGCACACAGGGCCGTTCATAGCTGACCAAAATTATCCGAAATGAAGGAATTCACTTCCCAAAGCATAAAATGGTCTTAAGTCTCTGAGACACTGGGAGCTCTGGAAAACACTTGAGGGAGGGAATGCAGACCTCAGCATCAGATGAAATAAGATGACCAGGTTCTCTGTTGTGCTAGCATGGCCTTTGCACAGGGTTTCAGGAAAAGCAATGGTGAATACCACC
>NW_009926718.1:216746-249343 GCF_000696875.1 Nestor notabilis
GTGCTATACAATATGGCATTGGTCCCACTCAGGCAAAAATCTAATTGACTTGTATTGTGAGTGTATTTTGCAAGGTAACCAACTGAGCAATAGTCACCATATGAATGAAAAGTAATTACTTCTGCTGGGGAACTGAAGCCATGACACAGCTTCCACAATACCTTCACCACAAGCCTGCATGCATCAGTGCTAGAGAAACCCCATAGACAACAAAATACCCATAAGGAAATGGATGCAAAATCAGCTTAGCTTAAAACATCCCCCCCTCCCCCCAATACTGTACTTTATCAATATTCTGATAAGGAAAAAAAAAGGAAGAAGTAGGTTTAGTGCTTCATTCCACACAGTAGGATAACAAATAGGGACAGAAACAGAAGGTTTGGGACACATGGGTTTATGTGGATCGTATGACCTCAATATTGATCACATGTTATTTGCATGTGCTTGAAAAACACGATCACACACATGTGAATCACATGTGAATAAATGAGATTGGATCCTAAAGTCATGAGAGCTGCTTGAAACTCCATGTGTGAAGTCAGGAGGCACAGGCTTTAAAACCACATACACTTTTAGCGGAAGATCACAGTGAAGTGTCTCTGCAGTTACACAAAAGGGTCACATCTCTGTTCCTTGCTCCCAATCCTCATGAAGAGGTGAGGAACTAGCTGGATGGAAGGTTTGTATCCAAGTTTGTAGTCAGAGCCAATTTAAACCTCTGGTGTTTCCCAGGCTCATGTTCATTGGCCCCAGAAGACATTCCATGCCAGCAGCTGACTTCCATGCAACCTGTTTTTAATCTGACAGTTTACCTATCTATTGCCCACCTAGTTTTTTATCCAGAGAAAGGATATGTTATGCCATGCCAGGATGTGCTGGGCAGCTGCACTCAGGGGATGTTGATCCAGGACCACCACAGCCCCAGATGCACTGCCAGACAGTGGGACTCCCCAGGCAGTGTCCTGTACCAGGCAGCAATGTCCCTGCTGCTCTTCTCCCCGCAGTAAACCTATGGCAGCTTCCCCTTCCCACAGTCTCAAGGTTTCTCCATGCACAGGCACCTCCAGCACTTCACGTAGCTACAAGAATCCACCAGTTCCTGGTCCTGTCTCCCAGCCTTCCTGCACTCCCCCTCTACCTGCCACAGCTGAAATAAGCCCAGAAAAGATACAGACAATCTGTAACTAGGTGGTTCCCCAGAAGGACCCCATTGTACAAACAAGCACATGATGGACAGCTTGTTTTGCAGGCTATGAAATGTTCTGTGGGCTTGAAAGGGATGCTGTGGGTTGTTGGAGAGTGATGGCAAGGTGGACACTAAATGTTAGGGCAGATGGATGTTATCCTCCTCTTCCACAGGGCTTTTGCAAGGCAATGGGAGAAAGGAAGGGTTTTTTTCCAGACCAGG
Organism: Nestor notabilis; assembly: GCF_000696875.1. Classification (NCBI taxonomy): domain Eukaryota; kingdom Metazoa; phylum Chordata; class Aves; order Psittaciformes; family Psittacidae; genus Nestor; species Nestor notabilis. Next base: position 218,155 of record NW_009926718.1, read on the forward strand.
ATGGTAAGGTGCAACCTGCTTGCAGGGTTAGCCAGATCACTTCAGGCAATTAAAGGACCTTCATCAAAGTCACAGGGATCTCACTATCCTCTTTTCAACTTGCAAGGATTACACTTTTCGGTTTTGGTTTGTTTGTTGGTTTTTCTTAATAAATAATTAGGGAACAAACTCTGCTACTGCCTTTGAAGGGAATTGACTGGTTCTCAAACCAAAGGTGTCTTTTAAGGTCAAGCCTCATCCCTACAGCCAGCCAGCCATGAGCTCCTACCCATCCATCCCCTGGAAGCCCCACAGCAGTGTTCCAAGCTAATGGCCAGCACTGTGTCCTTCATTGCTGAGCTTCAGGCCTTGTCCCAGTAAAATCAGCTCAGTGTTTGGTATAAAAGCTCAACTTCTGCAGCTACCACCTGCTCTAAGGATGGTTCATCTTCTATAGAGACCGCAACAACTCGAGATGCCATCACCCTGTACTGCCAACAGGCTCTGGTCATGCAGTGTAAAAGAAAGGACTGGCTGGGGAAATTGGGCGATTTTGGCCTTAACGCCTTTCAGCCAAGGAGGATAATGACAAAGAGGATGATGGACACAGTGCCACGTTTGAGAGGAACAGACGGGAAGGTGCCTGGTTGCTGCAGCAACAAGGCCGGGCTTTGGAAAGATGGGTTTTTCTTTCTCTTTTCACATGCCAATCTTCCCCCCCGCGTCAGCGTTCTGCCGCTGCGGGAGACGAGTGGTGACATTTACACTCCCACTAACAAGCTGGTTTGGTGATGGGCAGCTCCGCAGGAGAGCATCTGGTGTCACAGAGCCCGAGCAGAGAGGAAGGGAGGGTCCTCTCAAGCAGTTAGCATAATTTGGGGCTTATTATGAGCATTATTAAGGCAGGAGCACGCACAGAAACAGCAGGCAAAGCCTCGGTGGGGCATGCAGCATTTCCTACCCTTCTTACGGGTCTGGTGCTGCAGCCAATGGGACCAGTAAGACACCACGCCTGCCCGGAGAATGTCTCTGCATGTTCTGCTGGGAGAAGGATGGAAACAAAAAGGAAAAGAAAAAGGAGAAGACAACCAAGAAGTCAAGCAGAACCACAGGGGCAATTTAACTTCTTGGCCTGACTTATGATAGCAGGCTGTGCCATCAGCTGTGCCCCTGTAATTCGGTGTTCCTCATTGATCCACCAAAGCTGCCTTTGTCTTTGGCAGCTTGGGAGGAACCTTGTTATGGTGGCAGAGATGAAACTCAGGCTGCTGTCTCCCTCCCATCAGGTTTGCCCACTGCTGCGCCTCACTGTGCTTTCATCTGCCTTCTGGAGAAGACAGCTTTCAATTTACCCAAATTGTGCCAGTAATAACAGTCATAGTAGTAATAACAGTAATAACAGTAACACTAATAATAATGCTGCTACTGCAACGTAAATGCAAGGAAAATACAACAGCACTGTAATTAGTTTTGTGACATAGTGGTGCAGGAAATTGCTTTGGGTCATCTCCTCTCTCTTACTGGTCAATTTGCTGCTGGTGTCAGGAGGAAAGCAAAAATTAAGAACCAGGTGCCCTGTTACACCATGATCTCCAAACTGAGGGTGGAAATACCAGAGTATCGTGGCCAATAAAACTTGAAATTTGTGCATTCCCATGCCCGGCAGAGCCAAGGAAGCCGGGTTTCCTAAGGATCTGTGGCTGGAAGTCAAAGACCCATGTGGAGTCTCTGATGTCTAGTATGGATTGCACTGATACATTTTTTCTGAGTGAGAACGTTAATAGGTTTCCTCTTCTCAACAGTGCTGTTTTGTTCACGCAGCTTGGAGTTTCCTGGTATCTTGGAGATTTCCACCCTTCTGTCAAATCAACATGAAAGAATGTGCTGAAAATTATTAGCCAGACACAGGCAAATAAACTGCTCCACCTCTGTCCCTGTCCCTATCCTTCCCCCTGAGTGCAGACCATGTGCTGATCAGCCACTTTTCATTAAGGAGCCAGGCTAAAAGATTTAGGATGTCAAGGAGGTCAGCCCACCCCTTGTGTCCTTGTCCCTCCCTGAAGCTGGTGAAGCCCCTTCAGACTGGATTTGAAGAGGGTACCTGAAGTAGTGGAACCCAGTTTTCTCAGAGTAATTGTTCCTCTTTTCTAAATCCTCATTAAAAATCTCCCTACTTCAGCTAGTGCTTAGAAGTAAACCCAGTAACCTACAGAGAAGAGATGACTGAACAAACGTACAGTCAAGCCTGGGGAAAAAATGTATGAAGGCAGATTATAAAAGACCAAATAAATAATCCTTCAAATATGGGAAGTGAAGAAATTAAGAGGATGTTTGCAGAAATCTGTCATTACAGAGAGCTCACAGGAAACATTGTCAAGATTACAGACTGAGCAATGTATGAAGGTTATTCAAAGGAGAAACCAAACCTGTCCATCAGCAGAGACCATCACATCTGCAGTAGTGTAACACACACAGTGACAGCAGCAAATCTCCTGGCAGCGGTGTCAATCAGCAAAGCATAGAAAATGAGATCACTTGTGGAGGTTTTTCCAGCAACCAAAACTCTGCAGGGGTGACCCCTAACCAAACCTCAGCATCCTTCAGCAGAGGGCTCAGGATGGAATGGTGCTCCCCATGGAAATGGAACAGATCTCATGGGCAGTGGGACCAGATGAAGAAGTAGAAAAAAACTCCGTTTCTTTAGCATGGTTTTCTGCCTCCTGAATCCTTGCCCTTCCCAAAAAGTGCAACTTGCTTATTGCAAAACCTGCCAAGCAAAGCAAGTGAATCAGCTGTCCTACCAGGGCAAGGAAGAGGCTGTGCCACCCACAGGTCCACGTGTCCATGAGTCCACAGTAACAGGGAACACCAAGGCTTTGTTAACAACTGCAGACATTTCTACAGGCATAAATATTATTCTTTAACTGTGTGGATGCATCTCAACTGATCCATGTGCAATTTTCCTCCCGCATCCAGGCTGTCAGTGCTGGTCAGACCCTGGTCACACCAACAGATTTGCACTGACCTGCTGGGCTTGCCCTGGGGAATTTGGTATCAATTCGATATTGCAGAGCTGCAACAAGTATGGAGCAAGGAACCTCTGTCTGGTTGAACTATAGAAAAAGTATGTCCTAGAAACAGGAGCCTCGTACATGGAGCTGAGCCAAGCTTTTGAGTCCTGCTGCTGCCCACATTACCCTAACACCCCAACTCCACCTCATCAGCATGAAGGAGGTTTTGAGACCTACACTGAGTGACATCAGGGTTGGATGTGGGGACCTGGTTTCCCTAGTAGTGAAATGAGTCTTTCTGAGACTCGCCTCTTCCCCAGAGAGCCGTGACAATTCATTAGGCAATTGTAAAATCAGAATGTAGCTGCAGACTGTGAGCTGCGGTCCATTAATAGCCCTATTTATTGCCAACCAAATAATTAGCTTAGACATGCATCAACAGGTCTTGATTGCGTATGAAATAACAGTCTTATTACCTAGAAATTAAATGAGTTCCTGAGGACAGCTCAGGTGTTACCTCAACCTCGGTATTGAAGACAAAAAGGAAAAAGAAAGAAAAAAGATCCCAGCCATTTTGATGTGTTGCTCAGCAACAGAATTTGCGGGGGAAACAATCTAGGAATGAAGGAATGAGCATTTCCAAGAGAACAGGTTATTTCAGGCGAGACATCAGGGACAAGCAAATGTCACAGAGGTGGAAAACTTATTTCCTCCTTTAATCAATAATTTAAAGTAGGCATTTCGAGTAAAATAAGCATTTCAGTTAGCTGATTGAAAAGCGGAGATCCCAAACCTTTACAAACAGCCACATTGCTGGAGAAATGTTTATTTGCTTGTGTGAGGGAAACATTAGATTTACTAGACACTGAATTAAAAATTGAAAATGCTCTTAGAAATGTCACCTGTTCATTTAATGCAGAAGATGATGTAATGCCAACATTGCTTTACTGTGCAGCGTCCTTCCCGGAGCAATCTCGTATTAATTTTGTTGTTCTCCTTCCCATGTTCCCTCCCCTCCCTCCCTCCTCCTTTCTCCTTTCTCTTCTTCTCTAGGACAAGACAAGCGCGCTGAGTCTCAGCAATGTGGCGGGGGTTTTCTATATCCTCATCGGTGGGCTTGGACTAGCCATGCTGGTTGCCTTAATCGAGTTTTGTTACAAGTCCAGAAGTGAATCAAAGCGGATGAAGGTGGCAACCCATTCCCCGGCCTTTCACACCTTCTCTCTGATCCTACCCCGGCTCCAAAGCTGCCTTCAGAGACGGATGCAGCCCAGACATGGGTGGATAAGCCAAAACATAGGGATAAAGTAGTGACTGTGTCACTCAACTTGCTAGAAAAGAATAGGAGCATCAGAGGAAGCTAAAAGAGGGTCAAGTGGGGCATAGTGGGGATCTGATGCAAGATCAGACATATGGCATAATGCTAGTTCAGAATCCACATACAGAGCAAAATCATAGCACAAACAGTAACAGGAACACATTGCCGTTCCTTAAAATTAACAAAAGCAGACGATGGCAATGTGCATGCAGCGTAAATGAAGTGTGCTGGGGCTGGTGTGATACAGCTGCTACTGCAAGATGAAAAAATCCCCAAACCCGAGTAGTTAACAGCAAGATAAAGCTGGGGGAGCTCGGTAATGAATCAGATCCTGGTGTTCCCTTTGCTGGCACCCTGCTGGCACCGTTTGCAGGCTGGCAACAGTGATGTATGCTCAGAGCGTTGTTGCCCTGGAATGGATGATGTGGGTTTCCAAAATCACAACTACAGGTCCTCTTAAAGTGGAATTGGCCTCTAATGTTTCCTGTAATGTGCTGGGGTTTTTCTCCACCCTGTCATGGTCTTGCAGAAGCGTATTTCCTATGACCCAGGAGATTTGTTTCTGCCCTTAATTCTAGTGTGCCTAAATTTCAGAGTGTCAAGAGTGGATTAGATTTGAGAGCCTTGGGAGGACACATTTAATTCAGCATCAGTGGAACAAGTACATGTTGACTCAGCTGACTAGCAGAAGCGATCCCTTATACAGATACCGTTGTGTACAAGGGTGCAGCAGGATCTGTGCTGTAAGAGTAGGACATCCCTTTTCTTCCTCATCTTGACCTCTCCCATGAGCATGGAAGTCAGTTCGAGTCTATTGAGTATGCACTGGGTTTCATAAAAATTAGAGAGATTTTCACTTTCCTGAGCACTGATACTTACTCAGAACCAAATAGAAAATACGCAGTCATTTCTTTGGGTTTATGTCACCATTTCACAACATGCTTAATGTTTTGTCAGCAATAATAACATTTCTAATTCACTGAAAATCTGCAACAGCTCTTTTCCCATTGAGGTTCAGAAAATTCTACAGGCAATGAGAGGTACATTGAGCACAGGGATAAGATAATGTGAGCAATTAATGTCCCGAATATACAAGAATTAAATTATAATTGCTGTCTACACTGTTAAGCTAGGTAAGTCATAAATACACTGTGAAGGAGTGTCAGAATTCAATAGCTCCACAGTTTTAGTCTTAAGGAGATTCTGCCCTGCTTTTGGCTTCCCTGTATTACTTGAAATGACCCACTAATTTATGTCAGTGTTAGTTTGCAGTGCTCTTGCCATGTTACAACCAGTCACTATGGGAAGGAATCTTTGTTCCCAATGTTAACATCAGACCTAAGCTTGTCCCTCTGGCTGGCTCCTGCCATCAGTGCCTGCCTCATAAAGCCATTCAGCAGAGTCAGGCGAGTGCCCAGGAGGATGGGCCAGACCCTCGAAATCCAACCTCTCAGCAAGTCCCCACTGACCCTGGGGCATACTGCATATCCTGCCAGCACTGGAAGCTACTCCATGCCTGGCAAGGCACAGAGTTGGCTGTTTCTAAATAGCTGTTCCAGATTTATCTGTTCTGGATAATTCTTCACCTACATATCCCAGTCCAGAAAAGATGATGGTGTCCTTAGAGATGACTTAAGTGCAAAGAAATCACATTGACTTCGTCTTTCAGTTTAATTATTCTAAACAGGTGGTCTCCTTAGATCTCTGAAAGCAAACATTTTGGACAGTATCTAGAATAGGAAGATGAGATTTGGTTTCCTGAATTAGGTTTGCACTTCCTGGTTACCTCAGTCGTCACTGCAGACAAAAAACATAGGCACATGCTCAACTTTTCACATGAGGAAAGCTAAACATATGCTTGCAATGAGTCAGAGTCCACCACACGTAACAGTACTGGAGTAGTAATAGCGTATCTATGGGGGAAGTGTGTGTAATGCCTCTACTCAGATCCAGAATGGCTGTTCTTACGTTGTAGAGTTTGAATAGTTTTTGCATATGGCCCATATGCTCTATGCCCCAAAATACAGCTGAAGCATTTAGTTGTGAATGTAGGAGAGGTGCAAATTAACAGAGCAGGTACAGTAGAGACATGCAAAGAGTGAGAGTCTGAATGGAGACAAGGAGGGAGAGAACAGTGAGAGAAGGACAACACTGGTTTATATTGCAACTTCTCCAACATTGCTAAGGACAGGGGGAGACCCCCCCGTCCTTCCTAAAAAGGGTTTTTGTTTAATCCCACAGCAATCAATCAACGAAGCCATACGGACATCAACCCTTCCCAGGCCGGCTGCAGCAGGAGGCAGTGGAGAAAACGGACGTGTGGTCAGCCACGATTTCCCCAAATCCATGCAGACGATCCCATGCATGAGCCACAGCACCGGCATGTCCCTGGGAGCTACGGGATTATAATTGGCCTTTTGACCCATTGCCTGGGTGAGAGCAGGGGCAGCCCAACTCCACCCCCTCCAGAGCCAAAAACAAACCCAACACCAACAAGACAAACGACGATGACAGAAGGGACAATTGGATGGATCTTCTCAAGGAAATCAGTTCTATTTCCCTTTTTATTTGCTAACAGATCCACTGGCAGGAGAACAGAAATAGGTCTGTACTGCAATAAGGAGAGCGTAATGGGATTTAACAGACTCGTGAACCGTCCCTGATCAAAGAACCACTGGAACACTAATGAGGACTATACCATTTTGTTTTAACTTGGTTGTTAATAAGTCTTAGTGTGTGCAATATATATATTTTTTCTTACTAATTCCTGTGGTGTCAGGGTAACATCAGCCCTTTCCCCTTTCCCTGCTCAGTCCTTCAATCTGGTTTAGTTTGGGATGCAAACCATAATGTCTGAGCTACTAACAGCAAAAAAGAGAATCCTATAAGTGGCAAGTTGAACTCCCTACAGGGCATCAGCATTGACCCCTTTTGTCCATCGTGATTCTGCCTTCTGTTGTTCTGTTGTGAACTTGGGCTGTGGAGTTATGGCAACGAAGCAGATAGGGCTGCGAATGGCTCCCCCTGCAACAGGAAGAACTTTATGTGAGAAAAAAACTGAACACAGACATGAGGCTGTTTTACAGGGGCAAAGTGATGAGTGAGTTTGGAAACCCCAGGTAACCTGAGAACAAAGTGATCATTCTTCCAGGGATGATAAGTGGCGGTTCAAGAGAAGAATCGGATGCCTGGAGTGAAGAGCATCGTGCGTGGCAGACTAGAACAGATGGTCTAAGATCATGGTCGACTGCTGTTTATGGAAGAGAGAAAGTAAATGCCACATTCCCCTCACATGCGACTCTCCTGCCTAGGTCACTGGGGGCTAATAAGCAATTGTGAACCATTTCTTCACTGCTTAGCTTCTGTGTGTGCTCCCTTTTTGGTGGTCACATAAGGGAACCACCTTGAGCCGGGACTAGACCATCTCAAGACATCCAGTTCTAGATGGCTGCGTATTAACCAGTAAAACATGCTAGAAGTCATGGATCTGCAATGGGAATATCCCTGTCTTTTTGCTCTGAAATTCCTTTTTGGCTATCTTTCTAATGAAGAGGGACATTTTGTAAGTAGTCGGCTCCCGGAAGGAACTGCTGAAGCAAACCAAGGAGGACACCCTAAAAGAGCTTCATTCAAGCATCCATGACATTCAACAGCATCAGAACTGGTCAAACTCAGCCTTTCTGTCAAGTTGTGGCCTGTCTGGGTAAAAAGCCAAAAGTAGCAGATTCCCACTCATGTATCCTTAGAGAGGGGGAAGCATCCACACGTCAGGAGAGCAGTTTACTGACCCCAAACTTGGTATTGCAGAAACCAATAGTCCAGCCACAGGCATGGAGATGAAAGGGGCAAGGATGGTTTTCCAGAACCACACAGAAGTTTCATTCTGTGAACTGGCATGGACAAATGCTTTTCACTGGTAGATCTGAGACACCTCACTGGAGTGAGGGATTCCCAGGGAAGCATCTGGAGAGAGAGATCTGTGGGGCAGGGAACATAGTGAACCCACTTAGCTTTGCCCCATCTCACTGATGGCAAATAAAGTTCAAAGATTTTCACAGGACTCAGCAAATACCTGTCTGGGGACTGAGCTGCTATTGGAGTGTTCTGAGACGCTTTTTCTCTTCTTTTTTTCTGTTTTCTTTTTTCTTTTTTTTTTTCTCTTCAACGTAGCAAGACAGGAGCAGGAAAAGAAGAGAGGCAGATGAAGAGAAAGTGATGCAGGCAAATGACTGGCACAGGTCTATGAGGAGGATCTGTCCATACAGCTGTCCGTAAGTACAGCTGGAAGCTGCCTGAATACATTTCCACTAGTGTATGAATGTGCAGAGCAATACGTTTACCACCTTTAACACCAGCCTGGTCTGAAGTATCTGTTCCACTTACCCGCTTGTCATGCAACACTTTGGAGACCAGCAAGTCAGATTCAAGGTCCTAAGCTCGGGCACAGCATGTCTTGTGCCAATCTTTTCCTCTCTCCACAACTGGAAACCATTGTGAACTTCATCTCTCATCACCAAACATGAACTCTGTTTTCAGACCACTCCAAACACCTCTTCAGGTCACATTGTGGTGGTTAGTATTGTTTTTAATCCACTTCTCTTGATTTTAACTTCAGTTCTGTGTAAGTGCACAGTGGGGCATCCCACAAGCTAGCCCATTTCCATGCCCAGAGCTCTCGGATACATCTCCTTACTCAGCTCTTGCCACATCCCGGACCTTGTCACAGCAATGCACTACTGGGAACTGTGGTGGGAACCAGCTCCAAGACCCATGGTTGCCCTGTCCTCCTCCAAAGACAGGACCACGTGGCAGCAGGTCATGGGGAGCCCGGCTGGGCAGTTAAGACTGTCTCGTGAGAAGCAGCACATCTGTGCTAGGACTGGCTGCCTGTGACATGAAGATATGAGATGCAGTTGTCAAAGGCTTTTGATCAATGGAGGGGTTAAAAAAACAAACAAACAAACAAACAAAAGATGAATAGGACAAAAGCGTGGAAAATGTTAACTTGTAATATGTATTTTTACTACACTTTTCTTAAAAATAGAGTAATGGTAAAACTCTTGAAGACATTGACATTTTTTCTCAACAGGAATCCATATTTAACAGTTTTGGCTTTCATTAAATTTTGCTCTTTGGTACCTGGATCTTTTATTTAACAGCTATATTTGTTTTAACTCTCTTTTGGTTTTTTTCCTTTCTTTTCTTTTTCTTTTGGCAGTACTGCAAAGGATTTTGCTTTATCAAACACAAGAGTGCTTTTCTTTTCACATTCTCTTTTTTTCAAGCAACATTTTTATTGGTAATTATTATTTAGACAAAAATGAAATTATCACCTGGAATTTTAATACCAAGGATCCATCATCCATTTTTCATACCTGTCCATGCCGTTTTGTGCCAGTGCTGGATGTGTGGAAATGAAAATGATGTTACCCCTCAGGCAATATTACCCAACCTGAATCAAACGAGATTTCCTTGATTATTGCTGTGTCTGACTTGTGAACAGCAGCCAAATAAACTGCTTCAGGTTGAAATTGGGTATCTATCTAATATTTACCCAAGAGTCAGGAAACTAAACATTCATTGGGTTCAAAGTCAGTGATTTTGCTTTGTTTGGAGTTTCGGGGGGTTGTTTTTTGAGGAGGGCTATTAAGGGATTTTAGCTTCTTTTTACAGAGGCAGAAGACAGGGTCAGATCAGAGATAATTCAGAACCAGCACTGGTCCAAAAATCCTCACCAGGATCAGCTTTCCTAGGAGCTCCCATGCTATTTCAGAGGCTTGGACATTTAAGATGTTTCTCACTCAGTTTTGCACAATTAACCTGCTAAATTCCTTGCCCAAAAGTCTGATGAAGGGGAAAAGAAAGCAGGATTTAATGGGCTTTGGACACGCTGACAGCTGCTGAGGGTAACTATGATCATTAATGTTCACATAGCACTCGGTGTCACAGATCTGGGACTTCCTCATATCATCATTCCCATTTATCAGCTGGGGAAACTGGGGCACAAAAGTACCTTGGGACCAGGCATCCCAGCTCACCTCACAGGCTGTAGGTTCCAGGTGTCAAACACTGACAAGGGGTTTTTAACACACTGGTAAGTTTTAAAGATAGCATCACCAAGTGGCAGAATTAATCCTGTTTGAGGCTGTGAACCCTCAGACTTCAAAGCACAAGAGACTCCCAGTCAAGGGGTCCTGAAGAAGTTTTCCATGGGCTATGCTGAATCAGCCCTTCTTGGTCTTCCACAATTGCTTAGGCTTCCAGTACTGTACTGTGGGTTTGGGTCCTGTCTCACAACACTCTTCTTGCTCAGTGGTTCACTTCCAGTTCCCAGTGAGGTTGCAGAAACACACAAGGAATATTCCTTTATATCTTGGCATAAACTGGACAAAATTCCCTCCTAGTGGCAAAAGCAAATATTCGCTGTAAGGCAGTTTCCAGTGAGAATCACAAATCATCTTCAGCAGCTGCTGAAGCAGATGAGGAACAGATGCATCAGCCGGTCCATCCGTTTGCTATGGGATGATAATCCTGGTATCAGGACATAAAGCTGGGATGCTCCAAAAAGATTTGTCTGGACTTGTTTGTCCATTTGCCTACCTGCCATCAAATACAAGGAGAACTTACTCATCTAAGCTTAGTGAAAGGATATAGCATGGGCTCATCCGTGTTTGCTGTAACGCAGTGCTATAACCTGTTCAGCTCCAGCAACTCAGCCAGATATCTCCACCAAAAGTTTGGGGAGACATGAGGAAGTTTTCACTGTTAACACAGGCTCGTGCTCATGCCACCCATCTCACACAGGGCTCTGGGTCCCCAGGAGAACATTTTTGTATACGTTTCTAACTGACATATTGGTCCACCACAGAAGCACACATGAGAGCTTAGGTGACCCATCACAGTGATGTGTGGTACCCTTTGGACACTGCTGGTATTCTTCACTGCTATGGCATGAGAAATAACAGCACAGACTGGGGCTTAGCTAGTGGAGGTCACTTTGAAGCACCACTTTGGAGACTGGAAGAGTTGGGTTCAGGTTCTTCCCAGCAGCAAAGGTACCAAACTAACCCCATATACCTTTTAGAGACCTGTGTGGCCTCTTCTCTGATGGCTTTTTTAGCTGCTGACATCTTTTAAACACAGATTCCCCAGCTGCTTTCATGTTACCTGTAGGTACAAATCAATTTGTCATCCACCAGTGCTGGTTTTGTGCCTTGGCAGCACACTGCTGGCTGAAGCCTCCATGCTTGCATCTCTGCTACCCAGATAATTAAGTAATTAACAGAAACACAGAGATGTCACTGTGTTTCAGCACAATCCATGCACAGCTGCCCACAAGCCTACAGGAAATCATTTTTGGGACAAAATCCACATGCAAGCCCCAGCTCAAAAGATGCAAGACAGTGCCAGACAAAACTGTTTGGACTCCACATTGCTCCATTAGGAAGATGATATCCTTCCCAGTTTCCTTCTCACACAGAGCTGCTCTGTTCTTTTCCAGGCACTTGATCCTGATGGTTTGAGTGTATAAGAGGGATGAATTTAGTGTGAAAGGACCTGGAAAAGGTTTTCCTAGACATGGAGGGGTAGCTTGAGACTGATCTCTCCATCAAAATCCCAATCATTCCCACTCTGGGATTCTCCACTCAGCCCTGACCTGCAGCATCACCTCCCATTTCCCTTCTGTCCATCACCATCTCTCCTTCAACCTGTACACCAATCCCACCCTCAGCACTGCCAGCTACTCCTCTCCAGGACCAGGAATAGGCTCTGGATAAGTACATGATGATTATCTTACTCCAGATACGTCTTTATCACCATACAGCTCTAGAAAACTCACCTTCCTTTGGGTTGGGGACAGAGATGTGACCCCAAGTCTGCACTGGGCAAAAGTAATCCCATAACCCATCACACTGCACTCAGCAGCAAGGGGCCTTTCTGCAAATGGAGTGTTATATGGAGCCACAATCTTGCAAAGCACTAAGTTATCTGGCAGTTCCTGGAGCACTTAGACTAAACTGACTTTTGCTGGAGTGCACTTATCCAAGGAGACATCATTGTCTGGCTGCCAAGAGATACAATCTGGCTCAAGGATGGAGAGAGGCAAGGGCAGCATCTCTACTGAGCTGGTACCCAAGTGAATTCTCCCACCAAACATGTGCAAGGGGAGAGCTGCCTCTAGAGCGGTGAAAGACCCTCACCCCCAGAGGGGTATGGACAAGTGTAATTAGCCAATGTTTGCTCATCCCTTTCTCATGCACTAATTACATAGCACAACACATGCATACATAGATATTAAGAGACCTTTGATGGCCCCAATTAGCTGTCAAGATACCTTTTGTTTCTAAGGATCTATATGGTATAATGTAACAGTCGCAAGTATGTTCATTACAGGGCTGGTTTAACATGCTCTCTGGATCCCTTTGGCAGTAATTCCCCCTCTGTTCGAGCTGGCATCAAAATTAATGGCACGTTGTGTTCTATAAGTCCTGACTTTTTAGATGAAAGGTACATAGTGTTGTTCACATCAGTATTACACTGTAATAAATCAATGGTTTCCCATTGGAAGGATTTCAGGCGATTCACAACTTGCCCTCAGGAACTCAAAAGACAACCTGTCTGCCAGGCCCTGGCTGGTGAAATATTAAAATCCATAAAAGCAGAAAAAGGAGGGGAGGATAAACAAATTTCATTGCAGTATTGTTACCTGTTCTGTGTAGGATGCTGGAACCAGGGCAACAATGCCAAAGTTGCATCAGGCCCCATTGCACAAGGTGGTACACAGTGCAAGGGAGTGTACTCCCTGCACCATGGAGATTATGGACAGAGCTGATAGAGGGTGGGATACGCAGCCTGATTTCACTTGGCCAAATAGCAGCTGAGGCAAAAGTAAACTTTCCATACTGATTGCCAGACCCTAGAACAAACTGCTCGCAATTTTCAGAAAAGCAGCAGGAAAAGGGGAGTGAAGACTGAGCATGACAGGTCAGAGAAGCCAGCAACCCCCTGAAAGGTGCCTATAGAGAAGGTGACAACATCTTTACCAAGTAAAACTTAAATTCCCCTGCTCCCAGGAACACATGTGCAACATGGGAAGAGGCTGAACTTGAAAGGGGAGTCTTTTTGCTGCCTCAGATTAGCTCAAACTGTGTGACAAGCTTTCCTCACTTCAAACCCAATGTTGTTAACCTTGAAATCTGGATTATCAATATTTCAACATGTGTCCCATCAGGAGCTGCCAAAAGAGCTGTCCTGGAATCGTGACAGCTCATCCTGTTTGATTCTAATCATATATGAATGCATGATTTAAGAAGACATCATTAAAAGTACATTAGGTTTAATTATGCTAGCAGCTACAGACAGGAGGAGCATCAGCTTAATGCAGAATGCATAATTAGATCAGACCTAATCCATTAGATTCATATTTGTTAAAGAAAATGTTCCTTGTCTATGTGTCACTACAAAGTGATCCATAGGATTTGGAGGAATGACAGTTTTCTGGGAGCTACTGCCCTCTGCCCTGCTCCCTGCCCATCACCCCTGTGCATGCTGCTGATCGCTCCCTCAGTCAGCTCACTGCACATCCAGTTTAACAAAAGCACACAAAGAAAACAGAGCAAGAAGATCCTCGGCCCTGGCAGCCAAGCCCTGGGGAGGTGCTGCAGTGGTTTAAGCCATTATGGACCCAGACCTGCTTTTCAAGGACCTGGCACCACCAGAGTGCTCTGTAGATGCAGGAGTACACCCAGTCCCAGATGGGTGGATGGCCTTACCAACCCAGTTAGACCAGTGCAGCCCTGCTCGGGGATGGAAAAGGATGGTCCCAGCGTGGCTGATTCCCTTTCACAGATTCCAGCCACTGTTATCTGTAGAGTGGGTTGGAACAACTTTGCAAACAAAACAAAACTAAACCAGAAAGATAAAAATACAAAAATAAGCCAAAATAATGAAAGCAAAAGAGTTCCAGCTCCTTAAGAGCTGGTCCAGCTCTCTCCGCTATCACCAGGAGGGCTGCAGCTGAGGGAGAAGGGAGGGTGGCATGTCTGGTTTCCCAGCAGCATGGCATCACAAACCACCCACTGCATTGCTCTACAATGCCGCTGCATTTGAGGGAAGCACCTCCATCTGAGCTAAGCCCCAGGATGAGCAGCCGTGGGTTGCCGTCCCCATCTTCACCCCTCAGCAGGGTCACAGGGATAACTGGTACCAGCAACCCCTTGCAACCCCAAGTAGCATCACTGCAGTAGGGACAACAAATCTGACAACATATCACTCCCCTCTTTGTAACCAAGATGCTGTGGCTTGGTGCTTCTCAGCTGGGATACAGGGGATCCTGTAGCCATGTGCTTGTCCCACAGAGTGATACGTATTTCTATCAAAGGGATTAACCACTAGTCCCCTAGCCCAGGATAAGGAAGCTTTCTTTCCTACACACCTGCTTGGAGAGCAGCTCCATAACATAGAAACAGTGTGGTGTGATAAGCACCGCAGTAGCTGCTGCATTTCCCAGCTCCTAGGGGCAGTCCCAGAGGGGATGCACCTCATCAGAATGCTGCTAAACCACAGTGCCCATGGGTCCACATGTTCATTGCCATCCTCCTTGCTACAGAGAGGGGTGAATTTACTGTGAGCCTTTACCTGCTACAGGTTAATTCACATCCATCACCCCACAGACTAATTCAGCTCAGCGCTGGATGTGGAGAGGTTCTGTGCAAAGCTGAGGTCCCAGTCTCACTGAGGGTGATTTCAGCTGATGTCCCTTTCAGCCAGGACACAGAGCAGGCTGGAAAGGGGCAGAGATCTGGGCCACCACACCAGACATGCCTGGCAGCTGTGAGCAAGCACAGGAGAAACTATGGTTCAGGAGGGAAGCCGAGAGCCCTGCACTCACTGGCACTCATCACGGACAGGAGACACACTTAACAGCTCAACTGAGCCCTCTAACACCTGCTTAAGAGCTGAATACTATTGCTACAAAAAATATAATAGCCTCTTGCTTCCTCTCCTCCATGGAGCTGGGTGAGGGCTATGATTATGAAGCCACAGCACAGAGGCACAACCCCACAGGCAGGGCAGGCGGGCAGGATTCAAACCTTTCTGAAAGTGCCTTTTGCAGCCAAGGGCCAACTCCGAATGGACCATAACTACTGGTTAGACAACAACCAAGATTCCCAGGAAGTTTTCTGAATAAAGCATTTGCTAATTTAGGTTTGGGGAGGGCTTTTTGGGTTTGGTTTGGATTTTATCCTTTTTGAGAGAGAGAGAGAGAAAAAAAAATCCCCACCAGTCAGCCCATGTTATCCATATTCCATTTTCATCCTTTCCACCTCCACCCCATCCCTGCTCTGTTCATGCAGACAAAGGTGGCACAGGCAGTGTGTATGGGATGGGGGTCAGCATCCTGGGGGCCCCTTTTGCTCCCCTTTTGTCAGTGCTGTAGGACACCAAAGCCATCCTGCCCACAGAGTCTCACACAGGGGTTTGGAGGACCCCATGGCTGTTTACTTGCTACAGAGGTGGTTCCCATGTTCTCTGTTTTTCAGGGGTTTTAACTGGCAGTGGTCATCAGCATTTCTAATTTCAATCTAATAAATATGGGAAAAGACCATCTAAAAGCTGTTGTGATTTTCTTTCCCATTTGTGCGCTGAAGTGTGTCTGTTTGCCAAGAGCCACCATAAACTGGAGTCCTGGTTCAGCTGAGAAGTAGGAAGAGACATGACAAAAACTTGGGAAAACTTTCTTCCTCTAAGGAAGCAGTTGATTTCTAGTGAATTGTATGTACTCTTAGCTGCTATTGTCCCTTTTGCTTGGGACATATTTGGGCAGGTATTTGGAAACAATCTAGTCTCATAAAGCCTCTCAGAGAAAGCATTGATCCTTCTAAAAGGGCAGCAACTGATATGTTCAAAGCAAGCATCATGTGCATGCGTGTTTGCACAGGTGTGCATTGGTGTGCCATTTAAAAATAAAGCAGTAACTCCCAAAAAAAATCAAAGACAAGCACAAAAAGCAGCTCTTTGGAGATAGAAATGCGGCGACCTTTATATCCTCACTATCAATTCTCTTTAGTGTGATAATCCATATGGCAAGATGAAAGAGCAACCCGGTGCTGTTAATTGTTCTATCCAAAGGAAAACAACCAAGCTATTACACTCATTGAGCAACCAAAGGGAAATCTAAGTTAACCCTTTTGTGTTCAGTTTGCCACAGGCAGACCTCTGGCATCCCTGATGGGAGATGGGTTATAGCTTCAGCCCTGGCAGCCACAAGCCACATATTCCCAGGGACTCACAAGCAAATGTTAAGCTTTAACAACCCTCTCTGAGATGCCACCAGACACCTGGCAGGATTCAGCAAGATGTCAAATATCTCTATCTGCACTGCAATAAGTTTTGATACGATCTTGACACAGTGACATGACCACACTGTGATCAGCTCTTAGGTTTCTTTTGAAGAAGTGTTTCACTCTGGTGTAAGAGAATTCTACCCATCCCTCACAGACCATATGCCAGCTTTTTAGTGCATTTGCTGATCATCCAAAAAAGCAGTAAGAGAGCCTGAACGCTGTCCCGGCAATTCCTGGATCCTCTTTTATAGTTATCAGCACAGAAGGGGCTCCAAAGCTCCTTACTGAAAAAAGGGAGGCACAGAAAGTTTCCCATGGGATTGGTGCTGCACAGAAAGCTCAGGTAGATGCACAGGTCACTACCCCAGCTCCTGGCTCCCAGAGGGCTCCCCTATTGGATAGCCAGCAGGTCACCCCACCAAGACCTCCCTCCACAGAGCACAGGGAATGCTTTCCAGGACAGGGTTTTCATCCTGGTATTCCCAGTGTCCCCTGATGTCACACAGAGGACCACACGGGTACTACACGGTGGGGTGTAAAGGTCTGTGTCTGGAGGTTGGTGGAGCAAGGGTTAACTCCACTTCCAGCTATTAGCTGCAAAGCTGGGCCAGACTGGGAGGAACTGGAAGATTACCAGGAGCTATAAAGGTGGGCAGAGAGGGCTTTACTGGGAGAGGTGTCCTGATGCGGGGAGGTTTCTGCAATTGCTGCCTGCATCCACTTCTGGAGTTATGAAAGAGGTGGGAGAAAAGGTGTTTGCTTTTAATACCACAGGTAGAAGAGGAAACTCTGTCAGCGCCTTCCTCCTGGCTTCTGAGCTGGGGGACTAGTGGTTAATCCCTTTGATAGTAAGAATTTCTTCAGCTGCTGACAGAGATAGGAGGCTGCTGTGTGGGAATAATGGGAGGGACATCAAAAGGGGTCAAGAGAGAGCCTGAAAAGTGCTGAATAATGTGCCTGGGGCTTCATAAGAGACTGGTGCAAAGTGGAGGGAATTACATGAACATTTAAGGGAATCAGGGCACAGAAAGAGAGATCTCCTATACACTGAGCAGAGGCAAAACTCAG
Organism: Nestor notabilis; assembly: GCF_000696875.1. Lineage (NCBI taxonomy): Eukaryota > Metazoa > Chordata > Aves > Psittaciformes > Psittacidae > Nestor > Nestor notabilis. Next base: position 235,878 of record NW_009926718.1, read on the forward strand.
AAATGAATACCCTCAAGTAAACAAACCCAACTACTTTGCAGGCCAGGAAACACTTTTTGGTAACTATAGTGCACCAGGTAGTGCTCTGAGCCAGGAAGAGCAAATATAGCCTATGTCCAGGGAGGAATAATCAAACTCGGGCAGGCAGTCTGCAAGAGCAAAAGCCCTGTGTGCTTTCCAAAAGATAGAGTGTGACAGACTTCTGTGATTTGTTTTCTTTGTCTGTTTCTCTCCTGAAGATGCTTGTGCTTCTAAGAGAGGGAGGTGTGGTAGGTTTAATGTAAATGAGCTTCACAAAAAACATTTGATTTAGTGAGGGAGCTCATTAGCTAAAACGAAGACTATAAAAGAAGAGTTGTCAAAGTGAGACATCTAAAGAGAATATAATGAGTTGTACTGCAAAGAATAACTGGGTGGAATGAAAGGTACATATATAGTTTCTATGAAGCATTTATCTTGCAACTGCTGTTGATTCACTTGAAGAATTGAAAAACTTAAAATTTGGAGGCTAGAAAGATGGGATGAAAGGAGGTGGTTCAACATCATGATTAAGGGGCTGACTGCAAGACCACCTACTTCTGAAAAGAACATATGAAGATCTAGGTACAGTTGCTGATCAAGTTTGCAACCAATAGGACAACATGCTGCAGTCATTAAGAAAAGGGGTGTGAAGGGGAGCAAACACATTCTAGGGTCACAGCAACAGTGTTCCAGCTGAGAGAAGCCTTTCATGGTAGTAGTGTTCAAGGCCAGGTTGGACAAAGCCTTGGGTGACTTGGTCTAGTGTGAGGTGTCCCTGCTCATGGCAGGAGGGTTGGAACTAGATGACCTTAAGGTCCTTTCCAGCCAAAACCATTCTATGATTTTATAATACCAGAAATATCATGCACAATCCTGGCCAGCCACCATGGATAAAGCTGACCTGAAACTGGGATATCTGGGAATCCAATGGTGCAGGAAATTCTTTCCAGACTCCTTTATGTTCCTGTCTACCAGCAGCATGGTGGCCATTGTCACCTAAACAGCCTCTACGTATGAAATGCCTTCTCTGCGGTGTCCTGGGCGTTTGTGAGTTGTGAAGTTACTGGGCCATGGACTTGTCAAGGGCAAAAAGGATCTTTCCTCCCTAGGCTAGCTAGCCCCAAATTGTGTCCAGCAAGTTTTACATCTGCTTTGGAAATCTGTCCTGAAATTTAAGCAGGGAGGAATGTAAGGTGGAGATGGGGCCAGGGACACAGCTGGTAGACAGGAGAAAATGAGAGAGGGGAGGATGCTAACACAGGTGCTGGTGCATAGCAAGTACCTTGTAAGGAGCTGTGATGGAGCTCATCCCCAAGCAGCAGTTTACAAGACACAGCGAGGCTGCGAGCGCAGCACTGAGGGAGTGGAACTCTGTAGGTGTTACTGTTCTGATTTAATAAGCTCTGGCTGCTCTCTGTGAACGTGCTGGCTCCCTTCGGAGGTGCCAGCTATAGAAGTGGGGCACTGCTCCGGCCCCCGCTGTCAGCATCTCTCGAAGGTGAGAGAAAACCCGTACGAGCACCAGGTTTGCTGGCTTCAGAGGCGCGGGGCTGAGAACAGCCCTCCTCGGAAATACTACCGAGCTGACACGTGGGGCTGCTCCTACGCTTGGCAGGGAGGGAAGGCTTAAAAGCATCATTTGTGAAGGAATAAAAAAGCAGCGTCTTTGTGCCAGTTGGATTGGAGGCAGGGAGGTGCAGCAGGGAAAACATGGTGGGGTGGGGTTTTTTGGTGGGTTTGTCATCTCTCCGGTAGAGACTCACTTGTAATTGCTGCTTTTTGCATTGTATTGAGCATTACAGAGTGGGTTGTTTCCTGCAGTGCCCTGATATGTAAATTGTGGAGCGGTAGGTTTTTAGTGAGATGTTTCTGAAGAGCTGTGGGATGCTGGCAGTGAGGTGGGAGATGAGCCCATCAAGTGAGGTGGTGTCTCCTTGTTGCTTGGATCTGGCTTACCCAGGGTCCGGGTGTTGCACATCCTAAATGCACCCCTCAGCATGAAGCCCTGAGCAGTCCTTTGCCACCAGTGATGGAGAGGAGATGCTCAAAGCACACATTACCCTGGAAGATTTTGGAGACCTGGGTGCTCCTCCATGGCTCGGGTCAGTGCTTGGTCAGTTCCTGAGATTTCCCCCATTTCAGGAAAGAAAATGTCCTGAGGTTTTTCCCTGACACTGTAAAAATGGGGAGATGTATGAGCTGGGCTTGTCCCCTCCCATCACCTGAGGAGACAAGGGACTGGCTGGGGGGGAAGGCACACCGGGACACCCTTGGCAATGGGTGACTGCTGGGCAACATCAGGGCCAAAAGCCATGGAAGATCTTATGATGGGATATTTCTTCCACTGGCTGATTGCTTTGCTGTCCTCCCCTCTGCTATTTGTCATGTGCAAACATATTTTAAGGAAAAATGAATTCCCAAGGTCCCATATCCCACCATGTGTCCATAAACTGGTAAGCATGGCAAAGAACAGGGGATCTAGATGGCTGCTGAGTATTGCACTGATCCTGTTTTCACATGCAGCAAAAGGCTTCCAGAAGGAGGAGGGAGATCTCATCATGTCTGACCACTTGTTTAGAAACCAGCTTTGGGTCCCATCAATGCCAAAGTGTCAGGACACATCTTCTACCTCTAATTTACAGTTACAGCCATGCAGAGCTTTCTCTTGCAGGGTAAAGGCGGGCTAAAAGTAGCTGAGAGAGGGACTTCATAAAAGATGACAGCAAAGAGAGCTTCTCCTGCTCGCAGAGCCCAGCTGTGGTGCCACAGACGCTGCCTTGCGTGGCAAGGGCCAAATGATTGGGATAATTGCTCTCCCAGCAATACACTGACTATGTACATTTAGGTTTCAATTAATTTGCTGGCTCTAAATGAGCTGCCTCCTATTGCTTTCAGCAATCAAGTCTTGTTAATTGAAAATAGCGTTTATCTTATCTCTAGGAGAAGGCTGGACAAAAGTAGGGCAACAAAATCCAGTATGAAGGTAGCACCAAGTGAAAGAAGGAGGGGGAAATGATGCTGAGGGAGGAGAGCACCCAGGGTGGCCAAGGGAGAAGTTCAGGCTTCTCTTTCTTTCTCCACAGCTTCAATGCTTTCAGGGTGTCCTGATTGGGAAGGGGTTTTCTTCTCACTTGGACCAGTGTGGTCCCACTTCTAGCTGATGTGTGCTGTCAGTGGGGTTATGTCGTCGGGGAGACACTAGTTTGTGCTGCAAGGGCTCATGAGGTTTAACTTCTCTGGAGAACACGAGTAGCTCCCGCCTAGGTAAAACAGAGCACAAGGAGTTGCATTCAACGCATCTCTTTGGGTATGGGTTGAACCCCAAGTCGTTGTTCATCCCCTCTTTGTTTTCACAGGGGTAGCCATGCTCCTGGAGAAACAGTGGCTGAAATGTCAAAAGTGTCTTGAAAATCAAACAACCCCCATGGCCCACCTCTTGCTCCATTTCCCAAGGAAAGTCCTTTAAAAAGGACTTTTCCCTGTCCTGTTTGAAGAATGATCCCAGTTTCTTACCTCTGAGCCGCGAAGTAAGTCCTTAAGAAATGAGATATAGCACAGGTTTGGGTTTCCTTTTGTCTGTTTCTTCCTCTGATTATTTAAACCCTCTCTGCAAGTTTCCCACCAATAGAACCTAATGTTATCTCATAGGCACAGTTGTCATCTCATTAAAGGAAAATCAGAGAAACTGACTTTAATAAATTTTAACACCCTGTGTGAAAAATCTGGCAATTAAAGTTTCCTGCCCCCGGACCTTTGAAAGCGACATGTGGAAAATCCCCTTCAGTCTTTAATAAGCGTGGCTCATCAAAGGATGGTGGCATGTGGGGGTAGGAGAGGAGGTAGGGGAAGGAAAGAAATAGGAGCATCAAGACTTAAAAGAGACTGAAAGACAAAAGGTCTCCAGTTTTCACCCTCCTTCCAAAAACCAAGGAGAGAATAAGCATCATTAGGAGACAGATAAAGCCAGCTTGCTCTGGAGGGCAGGGTACAGAGAGGGAGGTGGGATGGAGGTGCATCCAGGCAGCACTGGGGATGCATCATTACACAGAGGTACTCAGAGAATAATATTTATCCTCTAAGTACAGCTCTGTGATGATTTTTGTTGTTGCTGATCTCAAAAGGCAAAATGTTATGGAGAACAGCAAGCAGGTGGGTATCAAGCAAAACCATGGACCAGGTTGGCTGCTCCTCTGTAGATCTTCTGATAAAGCATCCTAAAGAGAAATCTATCATCAGGATAAATTCGACCTCTTCACCATCCACTGATAACCATTTGAGGGACAACTACTCCTGGCATTGCCTTTGAGAAGAAAGGGTTTGGGCTTTTTTTCTGGATGGGGAAAACAGGCGGATTTGATCAGTGCTGGAGCTTGGTCAGTGGGAAGGTACTAACCAGGTGTTCAAATTCCCTGTAATCAGATGGGAACCCCTCAAGATATCTTGGTGCTTCTACCTCCTTCTGAAACCTTGAGCAGGTTTTCTGAGGTGTCAATCACCTGGTATTCCTGGTCAGGTACAACAGAGATGATGATCTTTGCTGCCATTCCTTTATGGCTCATCTCAAAAGTGCACTAAGTAGAACAAATCTCTTGGAAGAAAGTCAGAAAGTGTCTATCATCTCTGTTGTTTTAATGTTTACCAGAGTCTAAGTGATGCTGATATCTCTTTATCTGGGGCTAAAATCTTTCTTTCCCTTTTCATTACATTTCTTTATTATCTGGTCCTTCCAAAATGTCAAAAGATGGTGAATGAAGGAGATCTTACAAGAGAAATAACTGATTTTGTGTACAGGCAGGTGAAACACAAGCCATGATGATGGACTGGAACTCATTAGCATAAGCATCCTCAGGTGCCTCATAAGGTTCCTCCTCTGCTGAAGTGGTAACACCACTGGAAGTGTCTTTTCCAGGAAAGGAATAGCCAACCAGGGACTCTTGGTTTGATTGGATTGCAATGAAGCTTCACATCAGGCCTGAAACACAATCTGTGGAGCCAACAAAAGTTTGCTAGAAGACAAGACTGAGAGAGGAGGCTGTGATGCATCTTGGCTTTTGCCCAGCACAAAAGCCAGGTGAGGTGAGCTGCAAGATGAAAATGGGCAAAGTAGCAGGTGGAAGGATATAAGGAACCTGCTCTGAGTGGGCTAAAATGATGAAGAAAAATTGGGAGGAAAAAAGAGCTTAATGTAGGTGCTGGATAGGTAGCTGGGACAGCACTGCCTCTTCCCCTCCAGAGGGAGGGAAAGCTCGTCAGCCCCCATAGACAATGCTTCGTCGCCATGTGAAGAGGTTTAATGCCTCTGTTTGACTCCTGTGGCCATTTCTTCTATCCCTGTCTTTCCTGTTACATGTTTCCCTTGCTGGAGGCCTAATCTCACTGGGGTATGCTGTGCTTCTATGTCAAATGCGAGGTATCCTGGCCAGTCTCTAGTGTGATGTGCACACACTCAGCTGGCAGCTCATTGGGTCTCCCCATAGTGTTTTCTACCAGATCTCTAGTTCTCTCTTTGCCACCTAGTGTCCACTAACCCCATCTAACCCCAGCCCCTTGCATCCATTTGTGACCCCCATTCCCAGCACTCCCCAGCAAATGCTGCCTCGCAGCAGCAGCTCACCCAAGAAGGACCATGCCAAGAGGATCCCTGCCTGCTTGGTGGTTGTTAATGGGTGGTTTGGGTCCTTCCTGGGCCAAAAAATGACTTTAGGGAGAGTTTTTGTTTTGGCTTTGCGACTCAGCCATTACTCATCAGTCAATGTTAGCAGGCACGAGAGCACACTCAGCACCAGTTGTACCATGTCCTGCGCTGTATTGCCTTTGTCTTCAGACCTAGATGAGTGGTCTCCTCTCAGCACAAGCTTTTCCTTATCAGGGTAAAATAGTCTGTTGACTTTCTAGCACACCAACAGACCCTCTCCAGCCTACAGGACTCCAGTTCTGTGACTGCAGCAGCGTTTAATTTCCAAGGCAATTTAGTTTGGGGCAAGAAGCAATCTCAGTACCCCCAGTCACTGCCTGCTGCTGCCTGCCTGCAGCATCCTGCGTCAGAGCAGCCACTCTGCTGATGAGCTGCTGGGGGGAAACACAGCTGGGAGCTGCGGGCAGACACAGGGGCCATGGACCATGGGAAGTCGAGGTGTTTGATGTCTGCCTTATTTATTTATTTAGCAGCCACCATCCCCTTTCTGCAGAGGAGCGATAAGCCGCGCTCAGCTCCCGCATGCCCACCCCTGCCGGCTCCGCTCTCTGCCAGGCACCATCTCGTTAGCATGCACCAAAAAGTCCCTGCCAGGCTGCCCTCCCTGCCCTGCCTCTGAAACGCTGCTGGTGTGCCATGGAAACAGCCGACCGAGCTGCCAGGCTCAGCGGAGCGTGCAGGGGAGAGGGACAAGGGATGGCTCCAGAGATGCCCTGGGAACCCACAATGCAGAGATGCAGCTCCACGGTTAAATCCCTCCTTCTCACAGCTGGGCTGGATATGGTGAGGTATACAAAGCAATTTTAATTAGTATAATTAAGTCAACTTGCTTGCACAGCGCTGATTTGCAGCTAAAGGTCAATGATACATGTCTGAGGCTGCACTGGGGGTAACTGAGGGCTGAGCCTAACAGGCCCTGTGCTTGGACTTTCTTCCCCTGCATCACAGGTGGGAGCAAATCCCTTGGCATGGATACTGCAGGGAGGCTTGCATCTCCCCAGGCTGGTGGAACTTATCCGCAGCTCCTGCCCTGCCATGTCGTCCTGCATGCTGCTGCTCCAGCCCACACCAGAACCTCGGTGCTCTGCCAGGGTTTGAGCAGCAGCAGTGTGCTCCCATCACGGCAGAGATCTGCCCGATGATGCTCCCACATCCCAAATGTCCACTTGCTCCACACTGCGATGCTCCCAGCTGTCCCACTCCTCCCATCTCACTGTGACTGAGCAGCCAGGAGGGAGAGATGCTCTGCTGGGGGGGGATGATCACTTTATAAAAGGGTTTGGTAGCGCTTCCCATCAGAGCAGCAGGCTCAGTGTGCTGCCAGAGGGGGAAAGTGTCCAGCAGTACCTAGCAGGGCAGGAGAATGCTATCGCCCAGGCAACAGTTCTGTTTGTCTCACCAAATACAATCCAGGCAAGCTACAGCAGAGCCTTTTCCATGGGCCAGGCCAGCACCAAGGAGACATTTATTAACATGCATGGGCTTGTGAAGCTCTGAGCATGGGGATGCTGGAGCTCAGAAACATCGCTCCAGTTAGTGAATTAACAGCAGCCCTCTCATGTAATCAGGGCTCGTGGCTGCACGCACAAGCCCTGTGCTGGGTTTCATCCCAGCTTGGCCATAGATCTGCTGGTTGATGCTGGGCAAACAGCCCCACTTTCACAGTGCCTGGGAGCGGTGCCTTGGACAAGGGCTGGAGAGGGCACAGCTCCTCCTCAGAGAGCTATAATTAATGTTTGGAAGCTTCTGGTCTGCTTTGGCAATCCCCAGCTCTCCACACTGTGCCCGTACCATTCACATCTCTCTCCTTCTGCTTTCCGGAGGATATTTATTATCTTTATTAATTACGTACTGCAGTGCACTTAAAATAGGGAGGAGGGGGAAGGACCACCATGGGGAAGCCAAATGTTACATTTTGTACTTGTCGAAAGCAAAAAAATCTTTCATTTCACAAACTGTGAGATGCATTACTAATTGCACAATTATTTTGTTCCATTGCGCTCACAAAACAGAACTTGGAGTTCTTTCAGCAAATTCTGGTGTTGAGGAAATAGTGATTTGGTTTTTTACAAAAGTACTAAATTAAGTGCTCTTCCTTTATGAGAATTACTTCTTGGGTTTCTAAGATATTTCTTCCCTAACCCTTCTTACGAAGCAAAGCATGATTAACATGCTGGAGTCAGCGTGGACCCTGAGAAAAGGAAGGATTGCTTCCTGTGCACCTCCCTCCACCCCAGGTAGTGTCTGAGCCCATTTCTGGAAGGGGCTGGGCTGCAGCAGGTCACTTGCTTCTACGTGAAGGATGCTCCCATGAAGGCCAGGTGACACTTTCATGTAAAATTCATCCTGTATCCTACAGAGGTGCCAACAAACATCACAAATGGATACAGCTGGAGCAGCTCCTGCTCCCAGAGTAGGGTGATACAGGTGCTCCAATAGTCTAATATGAAGCCTGAGCAATGGGAAGGGGAAGGGCAATGTATGTTTGCACTCAGCGAGAGGGAGAGTGGTGGAGCTCACATGCAGCAGATGAGTTCCTTTCACAAGATGTTCACAGACTACAATATGCAAATACTCCCAGGAAGTGATTTTGCAGGTCTTTAAATGTGGAGGTGCCAAAAGTTCTCCTGAGATGAGAGGTGGGATAGTCCCATCTGTGCAGTGCTGGGCTGTAATGTGCCGTTCTATGACTGCTCTGTGCAAGCCCTCCCTGCCTCCCTCTCCCCACCACATCTTGGCTAGCCAGATTCAGTTTAATACAACTATAAAACTTGAGCAACCTGGTCTAATGTTCCTGCCTATGGCAGGGGGTTTGGAACTACATGATCTTAAGGTCCTTTCCAACCCAAATCATTCTATGACATTGAAAACAGCCCTATGGGGTTTTTTCTGTGCGTGCCTCCCTTGCCATCCTCCCAAAGTACCACCACACATAAGAATCCAACTGCTGGGGTAGACTTAGGTCTCTGTTCCAGCTCTGCCCTGGGCTTGGGTTGTGCCTGGCAGCATGCGAGAGCAGTGTGGATGGGCGAGAGCAATTTTGCTCAGCGCAGCAGGTAAGCACAGATGTTTAGAAAACTAACCTCCTCAAGACCAGAAGAAAAATAAGTCTGTTTCTGTGAGATTGATCTGCTGGCACCGACAGAGCAATCAGCTGGACTTGTAGGAGAGCAGCAACAAACAGCAAATTAAAAGGTGTCAGCCTGCTGAGATTTCAGATGAATTAGAAAGCGAAGCGGCGATGTCGCTACGCTGTGCCTTTCAGCAGCTAAACCAGCTCCTTGCTTCCCTGCAAGCCAGCCCATGGCTCTGTTGCGGTGGCAGTGGCTGTGTGCTAAGGTGAGGGAGCTGGTGGCTGGGTGGGAGCTGCTGTTGGAGCACCCCACGGGGATGCTCGCTTACTCCCTGCAGTGCTGGGCTGGCACCAGCCACCAGGCACCTTCAGTCAGAGCTGTTCCTCCTGCCAGCCAAAACTTGACTTCCCGTCAATCACCCAGATTCTTAAAGCAAGTTTGAAGCTCTTTCTGCTTGTCATAGAAGGTTTTTAGGTACAGTTACCCAAACCCCAAACTGCCAGCGCCCGCTGTGCCGCAGGAGCGCTGGGCAGGCTCTGCAGGGCGCTGTGGCCAGCATGAGCACACACAGTGAACCTCCCTTCTGCTACACTGAAAATGAAATCCCTGCATACAACTAGGCAGCACCCCTGAGCATCATCCCTGCTTACTTGTGCAGCCCAAAGAAGACAGATTTGTCTTTTCCTTAATGCCCCCTAATTGTGGGCATCACCTAATCGTGATTTTTCCAAATCTCTCCTCTCCTGACAGCAAGTTGTTCCTCGCTGTGCAACTGAAGAAGAGAGTGAGTTGTGTTGAGAAACAACCATTCCCATGGGAGGTTAGTGGGTCAAACAGCTTGAGTTGCCTTCACAGACTGTGATGGTCTGATGACAGATGTTTCCACCAATGCACAATATTTCAGTAGCTGTTGTTGAGCTGCACTAAGGAGGATCTGAGCCCCCCACGGAAACCCTATATCCCCAAATGCTGACCTAACATCTACTTTAAACTTTGATCCCAAAGGAAAGATGCTCCTGATGCTTTCATCCACCCAAACTGGTATTGCTCCAGTTGAGATGGAAAATTAAACATCTCTGCTGATCCTGAAAGCCCTTGGAATAAAAGGTCACAGATTCCAACAGCACAGAAGCACATTACTGAGGAGTGCAGACTGACAGCCAAATTCTGTTCTGGTAAAAACACTTACTTGCACAGTTTTGTCTTTTTCTGAAGTCACAGAATTTATAAGTAGACAAAATTCTACCTGACATTTTCGAATACAGATTAATGAAGTCTCCTTTCGCTCCTTCTCCCATTCCCACTGAATAAAGGCAAACACTTCCCATTTTCTCCTGTCACTTTTGTTGTAGAAATCAGTGCTCCTTCTTGGCAGAAATGTCTGGAATGAGTTAAACTACCTCTGAGAAATTACTGTAATAGCTGGATGTGCAAGACAGGCAGGATGAAAAGTCTGCAAACAAAGTGGGGAAGGGAGGATGCTTTCAAGTGTGTTATAATTATTAAGATTTTTTTTTTTAAATCCTGTTTACATTTAACTTTTCACATTAAATTCATAACCGTGGTGTGCAACCAGGTGTGGTAGCAATACACAAAATCTTATTAAGAAGAGCAAATGAAGACGATGAGAGGATTTGGGATGGGAAAGGAGGCGCGTTTGATGGAATTACACCTGCTGATTTTCATCCTTTCTAACAACAAATTGCTTGTCAAGAAACTTGATGGGGACCAACTATCATCAGTTAACCACGCCCTCGAGGAAAAATAACTGGAGCAATGGCTCATAGCAATCTCCAAAACTTGGGTTTCAATTCAGTGGGCTCTGCCTTGCTGCAGCTTGGTGTCATTCAAGGTCCTTTCTGCTCCTCCCTTTCATTCACTAATGCCAATTGCTGTGGTGTTTTTACAACCCTTGTTCAGACTTAAATACAGAAAAGTCTTGAGCAGTCTGGCTGGATTGAACTATTGTGTCTGCCTCTTTTCAGCCCTGCCAGTGATGCTCAATAAGAGTTAGATTTTAAGCAGGTTTCCTATTAGAACAGAAACAAGGCTCAGCTGATTGCTGGTCTCACTTAGGGAAGTGCCTCAGCTGACACTGGTGCTAAAGCATTATCAGCCACTTCATATTAATAGCTGTAGAAATGAAAGTTAAGTGTCATCATCCTTCTCATACAGAAGTCCCGGACCCAGTGGGAAGTGACTTGTTCAAATTGCTTAGAAAAATAAATGACAAACCAGAAACTTAATCTCCACCTGGGGATTATTTAAAATTCTCATTGCTGCCACAGAAACAGAAGAAGGATCAGTACAGAGAAAACCAACAGAGATGTGGGTACACTTCAGGTTTTATTTTCCTATTACTTTTCTACAATCAATAGGTGCATCTGCTCCCATGGACTGGACTGCATCCTGCAACTCCCTTGAACAGTGAATCACGACAGAAGCCTTCCCTGGATCCCAGCACCACTCGTCCTTGGAAAGGGAGGTAAGATGCCAAATCAAACCTGAACTCAGGGCTGAATCTGGGTTGAAAACTACAATGAGGGATGCAGTGAAACCCCCAGCCTTAGGCAGCTGGAGGTAGCAGCTGTTGGGTAAATGAGTTATAATTGAGGGGTCCCATAATCTCAGTGCAAGCTCTGCTGAGCATCCCTGGGGCAACCTGAGCGCATCACCCCATTCCCAGCAAAACTTTGGAGACTGCCAGGGCAAACGCAGGGCTGAGACAGCCCAGGTGTCCATGAGCACCTAGGAAGTCTAAACTCAGCCTAGCACAAGCCCAGCCAGCCTGAGCCTGCTCAGCAGTGGGATCTTTTCCATCACATAAGTAAACAACTCCTGCAGAAAACAGAGGAATGAAAGCTTATCTCTGAGATGTGTCATCTCCCTGTGCCACCTTCAGCTCAGTGTTATCGTGGAGCTGCCAGGGGACTCTGACCTTTGTGGGAAATGTTAAATCATTGCAGCTTTCATATTGCTTAATATTCCTCATTGATTAGTTCCCATCTCCCTGAAGGCAGGAGGATTTGACTGAGAGCCAGAGCTCAGCAGTACCCAATGCTGTGGGTGGTATTGAACTTTTGAGCAAGAGAAAGCTGGCAAAATAAAATGCAGAGAATGACTTTCAAAAATAAAGACAGGAAAACTAATAACTTTCAGGATTTCAGAACATCCATTCAGAATGGTTGTTTTTTCCTGACCTGGACTAAAATCCTGGTACCATTTCCATAAAGCTTTAACTCCCAGAGACAGACAAACATTGACAGCTTATTTCAGCTCCAAAGCACAGATTTCATTTGTTGCAGCTACAGAAATGTAGTGTGGGCCTGGCTTTATCTTTTCTTTTACCCAAGAATTAGATGTATTTGCTGTGCCCACCCAAGTGTAGGCTTGTGGGTGCACCAGCCAGGTGTCCTTGCCAATGATGCGTGATGCCAGCGGCACGATGCTGTGTGCCAGCTCCCCACCTCTCATGGACAGGACTTCCAAGTCCAGCCTCGAGCCTGTTCATCTGGCATAAACAAAGCTGCTACCAGGGAAAAGGCTGGAAGAAAGAGGGTACAGAGCTCAGGGGAAGCAGTTTTACTGAGTGGGGTCCAGCACAGCTCCCATGAGAATTGCTTACTTCTCTGGACCCAGAGCATCCTTCCTCACATAAATCCATCCCTGTGCCAGATGTGCTGAATGAAGCACAGCTGCTGAGTAAGGAGGGGACCCTTCATTACAGCCTGCTTAATTGCCTCAAAGCTAGTTTTGAGGAACCATAAGCAGTAATATACCTCCTAATAGAATAGCCAAGAATAGCCATGTCTGGGCAGCTCTTGCTAGTTGATTAATCTCATCTTGGCCCTGGCCTCCCTCTCCCAAAGCTCCTTCCACAAAGCCCTGACTCGCCTCTTTCCAATGAGTCATGCACAGCACAGATCCTTCCACTCCCAGCCTGTTTCTTCAGTCTCATTATATTTTTAAAGCCTGGGTTGGTTCTTTTCCTGCCTCTGTGTCCAGCCAACTACATGTAGGTATCTGTTTATGAAGTCAGGTTTTGCATCACTTGACAGGAATCTCACTAACAGCCTCCAAAGGGGATCAACACATCCCATGTCGTGCAACAGCTTTTGGCATCAGCAGGGGAAGAGCCTGGTTGCAGGAGCCAGTGCAGGGGCACACACCACTCTCTTCTGCCCAGTCATTCCCTCCCTGGTCCCAAGCTCTCCGTGTCTCTGACATGTTCAAAGGCTTGTTACACCTCCCCAGCTTGCCTCCCTCTGCTGCGGTGTTCATTAACAGGTCCCCCTGCCCAGGAGGCTGCAAAATCACTGCTCTCATTTCTGCCAACAAGTATCAGAGACATGGAGAGAAAAAAAGAAGAAAATGAAGAGGAAAACATAGAGCTGAAGAGTGGCCATTACTCTTGTTGTTTTAAGGGGTTTGTGCTATCCTGTGTCAGCTTAGGCGAGGCCAGTAGAATAATACCAGTAGGTAATGGAGTGTTGAGAAGTAGCTTTGAATTAATCTCAGCTTTATTTATTTATTTAAATACAGCGGTGCACCTCCTAGCTCCCTTATCTTTTTGGGTACACCTGGAACTGTGAAAGCTTTAAATTTGCAAATCCAAAGCTTAACTGAGGTAAATAGTCTTGCTTCAAACACTCCAGAGTGGTTAAAAAGGGGGGGGG
>NW_009926718.1:249364-269892 GCF_000696875.1 Nestor notabilis
GAGGAGGCAGCGGGGGGGAGGGCGAAGGGGAGAGAAAAATAGTGCTCTATATTTGGCTTTTGGATTTGTTGGGTGTGCAGAAGAGGAAGTTTTGGGGGAGCTTATGGATTTGTACAGGAGCTGAAAAGCTTGTGCTAGCTTAGTAGCCTTCACTGCAATGCATACAGAAAGGAGAAGTTCTTGCCTGCCAGCATGAGCTCCAGCACTGCCCGTCTATCCATGCTTGAGGATCCTGCTGCAACGTGGGCATGGGGGATGTAGTGATACATGCTCACAAGGCCATGTGGTGATGGGACAAGGGGGAATGTCTTTAAACTAAAAGAGGGGAGATTTAGGTTAGATATTAAGAAGTTCTTCACTATGAGGATGCTGAGGCACTGACACAGGTTGTCCAGAGAAGCTGTGGCTGCCCCATCCCTGGCAGTGTTCAAGGACAGGGTGGACCAAGGGGTTTGGAGCCACTTGCTCTAGTGGAAGGTGTCCCTGCCCGTGGTAGGAGGTTGGAACTAGATGAGCTTTAAGGTCTTTTCCAGTCCAAATCATTCCATGGTGATTCTATGAAGGATTTTCCCCAACTCTACTCAGTGCCTTTAAAAATTTATTTTAAGCATCTTGTTTCTCATCTCAGAATAAGACTTGACTTCCTCCTTCTGCAGTTACTTGTAGAAGCTTTATGAAGTGTCCAGGAGGGAGAATCATTTTCCTCCCTCACTCCTGGGCCTTTCAAAACTCTAAAAAACCCCACCTAATTTAATCAACTTCCTAGAAAAACAATAGTGATGTCAGTGTGAATGAGCAGTGTCAGGAGCGGCGATGGAGAGAGCGTGGTAACTCACCCCTGAAGGATCCCCACGGGTCTCTGCTCCAAAAGAGGCCAGAGGCACCAGAGAGGACTGGCAGTGGAGGATGCTTCACCAGGACAGATTTCCACCCCACCACTACAGAACACTGACAACACACACCAGCTGAAGCCGGATGTTTGCATCAGCCTAACAACACCACCTACATCTCTTGCTGCAGAAATACGCTCCAGCTGCACCATCTGCAGCATTTCTGCACTGCAGAATGTGCAGCCAGGGGCACTAGCAAAGGGGCTGTGACCTTGAGGCAGAGCCTGGCCCCAGAGGGTTAAGGACAGTTTAAGCCATTCCAAGATGCAGACACGAAGGGAGACAAATCCTGTTTCTCTGATTGATATAAATATATTTTCCAACCCATTGGGAGCACAACAGAGACACCCATAATATAAGGGGGTTTAAGGTTAAACCACCTGGTTTTAAGGTATCTTTGGAGTTCAAGAGCAGGTTAATGTGCCAGTGGAGATCTATTTCCCAGCTTTTCTTATGGAAGAAAAGACAAGGGTCCACGGGTTTTCTGCAGGCTTAAAAAGCAAGAAGCCAGAGAGGGCTTCCAATCTATTCATGTTAATTCTATTTCTTTCCAGTCTTGACTTTTACAGCACTCCCTAGTCTGAGCTCCTCATTTTTCAGTGTTTGGGGCTAGGTGGCAGGTTTTCAGTTTCCATCAGTGGAATAAAGAGGATGGTTACCCCCAAGTGCCTGAGAGCACCCAGAAGAGCCAGGGGAAGTCTGGAGGAGGGAGTGGGACGGTGCTGTCCTTGCAGCAGAGAGAATGAAGAGGGACAGCCACGCCATGATACATCTCTACCTGCTGCTTTTCAGTAATCACCCGATTTAGCTGGGTTGGGTTTTTTCCCCCCTCTCTCTACTTTTTCACTATTGAGATTTATGGGGAGGAAGGTGCACAGCTGCATCTGAGCACTATAAACCTCTCGTGGCTGGTAAAAACTGACGAGCTATTCTTCCAGCTTGTTAGCAGTCAGGAAGATGGAAGGAAGTGGGAGGAATCCAGAGGGTGAGGTTTTCTAATGCCTCACTTGTCACTGACGAATCCAGTGCTATTTATGGTGCAATTATCACCGCAGACAGACTCCTTTATCATCTAGCCAATATTCTGGGTAGAAATCCTATTGCAGCCCAGCTACTCCATATATCATCTGGGTGCAGGCAATGGCCAGGTGAAGAGGTTCTCTTGTGGAGAACACATCTGCAGGATGATGCTTGGCCCTGGCATCCCTGCCCAGCCTGTATTTACAACCAGGGAGGAGGCTGTCGTCCTTCTGCCCTTCCAATGCAGTTTGGAGGGGGTGAGAACAGTGTAGGGCTGTTCTGCACAGCAATTCCAAGGGAGGGTCCCCATGGGAATCTGCTCTGTTTGGGCACGAGTGATGGGGTTTTACTAGTAACACAAACACAGAGCCAGCAGCAAGTCTGGTGGACTGCACATGGCTCAGGGCAGCAGGCAATGGAGAGGGGTCTTCAGGGAAGTGATGGGGAGTGAGTTGAATCCCCTGTGGTTTCATACATGAACCACAAGGCAGGAGAGGGGGGATCAAGCACCTTACACCCCAGCCATGTCTCTGAACAGCAAGTTCCCTGGGTCTCTGTATACCCCTGCAGCTCTGGTTTATCCTCCTTACCTCCTGCCAGGCCCCTTTGACAGCATCATCCTCAAGGAGTCACCTTGGGAAACTCCTCTGCAGACCAAATTTTGGCTTTATATTTTTCCCCCCAGAATGCCTTTTTCTTTAGGGACGAAACTGCCCATTTTTCTTACTTTGTGCTGAAATCCCTCCTGAAGCTTGGCTGTGCTTCTCCAGGGGGCTAGAAGGTCTCAGAGTAACCAGACCACTCCTCTGGCTGGTTTGGGACAAGACCGGAGCAGTTTGGCTCATGGACAACACCAATTAAGCCATTTTTCCTCTTAAATATATATATGGTAAAAGACCGTGGAGTAGAGTCCCCAGTGTCAAGTAAGAGTTGAACATCCCCTTCCCCTCCCCATTGGCAGAAGCATTTGTCTGTTTCATTGCTCGTTCTCGCAGACCTTGTCAGAACCTCGATATATCTGGAAGCTGCTTCCCCTTGTGTCAAACGTGGGTGGTACTGGGCAGCTGCTGGTGGGAACGAGCAAGAACACACGCAAGGCTGCTGAGTCACATAGCCTAATTTTCCTGGAGGATCGGACTAAACTACCACCCATGTCGCCGTTTCCATTGCCAGGGCAGAGCTCAGATGTGCCTTGGTCTCCACTCCACCAGCTCCACTTTATCTTTCATTGCACAGAGCTGGGCTGCATTTATTAAGAGATGAGCCTTAATACTTGCAAGAAGTGAAACGCTTGAGGCACAAGGAGCTAAAATAACTGTTTCTTACACTGCCTGTTTACCTTCTAATTGTCACTGACTGCTGCCTTTGCACATTCCTGGGTGCTTGAAAAGGGAAGAGCAGATCTATGCAATGTAATTTAATACACCGAGCATACTGGCTTAATTGCAATCCCCATAAGCCAGCCACACAAAACTCTAAACAAATTCAATTCATTTATTTCAATTTGCACAAGTCTTCCTCTCAGACTGTAATTAATGGAGGAAAACAATTAAGGTAAACACGGCACAGCTGAGAGGGTGTTGTCCTTGCTAAAAGTCACATTTTGTTTTAATAATGTCCTATTTATATAAGTTCCACGCTTTTAACAAGTTCCCCATTTCCTCGATGTTTAATCAGTCCTGTAAATATTTTGCCTGGGCTGAATTGGTTTTGTGAAATCAGAAACAGGGAGGCAGGAAGAGACTGAATCAGGATGGACACGGCTGTGGGCACAGACTCAGACAAGGGGCCACACTGTGTCTCCCGAGGGGGATGAGTAGGTCCCACTCCAACTGCTCCAGCAATGGCTTTGAGTCACTTTTTTCATCACTTGTCATTTCCCAGCTTGAATACGTCCCATGGGTGAGTTTTCTTGAAAGCAACGGCACATCTGTCTTCATTGTTTTCCTTTTTGCCTCCCTTTAAAAAGCAGGAATAATGCGATCCGTCTTTCATTGCACCAACTAGTATTGCTAAAGGATGGGAAAAATCAGGTGCTGGTTTCCTCCTTTTTCTTCCCACCTTCATTAACCTTAACATGTATTGTGTTCCTCTTCCATCTGAGCCTGGCCTTGTTACAGAAGATCTGAGCTCAAAAAATCCCGTGTTGATTTTCCATTACCTCAGGTACTCACTGGTCTAATTAGTTTGGAAATGTACCATTTGTTAAAGAAAGATGAGACACAGCCTGACACCTGCTGTATTAATTACTTGCCTCTTTAGCTAATTGCTTGCCCACACTGTTAGGTGGGGGAAGTTGTCACCAGTGTCTTGTGTGTAAGTTGCTGAATGGGAAAGGAGGAAATAGTGCTGTTGGAAAGGTCAGGTTTTGGGATGATGGAAGCAGGGCCAGTGTTAGTGCTGGTTTGCACCTCTCCAGGGATGTAAAAACCATGCGCAGGATATGTCCCAACATCCACACAGGTGGGGACTGGATGGAGTGGGAAGAAGGACACATTTGGAGAGTGGTCCCCTGACTAGCAGGGACGTTGTTGGGTGACCCTGCGCAACTTGCTCCCACCCCTGGTTCTAGCCTGTAAATTCCAGAGAAGGATACAGATGTCCATTTGAAAAGCTACTATGAGGAGTGTTATATAAAGGCCAGAAGTCATTACTAAGTGTTGTTGGGATGCACAGGGGAGGAGTGCACACAGAGATGGAAAAATACAGGGAGGAAACAAACCTAAGCAGCAAAAAGCAAAGTGCAGTCAGGACCTCCTGTGCTGCAGGGCTGGGTGGATCATCTCCCCCCAGGTCCTCAGTACCACCAGGAGCCTATGCAGAGTTGGACTCATCTCCCCACAGCTCTGGCTGCTGATCTGGGGTGAAGCTGCTGTACACACTGTCACGAAGCATGGGGCAGAGAGGGTCGAGGTGCCCAGAGCTGCCAGCCCCAGCTGGGCAAGGCTGCTCCAGATCCAGCCCCTCTGCAAGATCCAAATGGACCGTGAATATTAGAGCATCTCAGCAGGGGATGGTTTGGTGGGAGCTAGTAATAAGACCAATATCTACATCACAATCCTACCTGATGGTGAGGGCACTGGATTTCCCTCACTCAGGCAGACATTTGGGGCAGGGCTGCATCAGTGGCAGAGCGGAAGTTACTGGGTCTTTCCCAGCTGCTCCCAGTCAGATCCAAACTGCTCATCCCAGCATCACGTGGGGCTGAGAGATGCCTGATCTGCCTTCACAAGGGGTCATGGAATGCTGTTCTGCCCCAGTTGTGTGCTGGGACAAGGGGTTGCTTCCTCTCCCGCCTCTGAGTGAGGCCGTGCCCAGCAGGGTGGCTGGAGAAGGATGGGGAGGAGGACACCCCCGGCTGCCGCAGTCCCCTGCTCCAGTCCCAAGAGGGCAATCAAGACCTTGCTGGCCCGAGTGGACAGAGGACTCCCCAGCACAGACACTGTGCTTGAGGGTGAGAAAAGCATGGCCAAGGCTCTGGCAGCAGCTGATGCTGTGCATCCCCTCCGCTGTGCTTTCCTCCTCGCCTGCACTCAGCCTCTTCCTGACATCTAGTGGGAGCAGGGCAACACGGCAAAGGGATCCGGTGCCAGATCCAGACTCCAAGAGAGCGCTGGCAGGATACCCCTGTGCACAGGGTTGAAGACCATCCTCTCTCCATCCAGGCCCACCCTCTCATTTTAGAGCCCGTGCGTGGATTGCCTCTCAGCCCTAATGCCAGATGCCAAACTCAAACCTGCTCCCAGCTCGCAGCCCTCTGCCCATGGCTGCAAAGGGGAGACAGGAACAGATGTTCTCCACACTGTTCAAGGGATGGACACCCTCCAGGGTCATCCCACACTGGCCAGACTCTCTGCCAGGCTGGTTTCTGTGTTCCCATCCTTCTCCAAAGCCTTTAGCCGCAATGACGGGCAGGAGCTAGTCCCTCTTGCCTTGTTTCACATGCTCACTTTCTGCGAGCAAAACCACCTTATTTTTCTCCCTTGTTGCCACCTACTTTTGCTGGACTGTGTTCACTGTGTCTATCTCACTTGCTGTCTGAAGGCCAGGGTGTCACCTCTCCACACGTCCCCAGATGTTGTCCCTGGTGATGCCCAAGCACTTTCACCAATGAGCAGCTAAAAGTTAAAAACCTGAAACAAGCCACCACCAGCACCAAAAAAAGAAAAAGTCTTTATTTCAATGAACAGGAAGAAGATTTAATTCAAAGAACAAAGATACTAATACAAACCACAAAGGCGCTGCAAGCAAACCACAGTGATTTGCACAAGTCCCTTCCCATCTTCACAGGCAGATGTGGCTCTGGTCCCCAGCTCCTCTCTAGTGTGGACACGGTGCAGATCCACACTTCCCCCTGCACCCCAAAGCCACCCCTTTGCTGGAGGGACCCACAGAAGCCTAGAGGGCTCCCACATGTGGGGAAAAGGTAGGTGAGGTGCTTGGGGCAAGGGAGTCACTTGGTGAGCTCAGATCAACCCTGCAGAATAGAAAGGCACTTCCCAAATGCCAATGGCATCCTGCCACCTGCATGTACCTGCCCAGGATTTCAAGGCATCCCTCCATGCCCATCCCCATCCAACATCCTGGAGATACAGCTTCTTTGGGGAATCAGGGTGCCCTGGAGACAACGGCAAAGTGGGGAGGATATGGCTTAAAGGTAGAGGAGCAAATCAGCTTTGAACCACCCTCAGCTGCACCCTTGTGCTCACTATGGTCCCTGGGGACCATGCACTCAGGTCCCCAACTGTTGCTCTGGGGAGGCACTTTGCTGGAAAGAAGGGAATGAGACCTCTCATTCCTGGAGACAGCAAGGACATGGAAAGGTGATGGCACTGGGCAGTGACCTCTGGAGCTGTGGGCAGAGCCTCCTGCCCCATGCTCAGCCCAGCAACACATGCAGTAAGGAGCATGGTACTCACAGCCTGATTTTCTCTCCCACACACAGATCCAACAGCCCACTGAGCCCCCAGATGTGATGTGGAGCCTTTCAGAAAAGCAGGGATAGAATTCTGGAAGCAATGTTCATCCAATGACCAAGTGAATATCATTCCTAAAATTCAACCCAACACCACTGAAATTATGGATGTGAGACAAAAATCCCAAACCTTCAGGATTTCCATGGAGGAAGGCCTGGTCTGTCCAGAGGGATAATCTTCCCTGTGGTTAGAGACGAGCAGCACACAGGCACTTGCAGACAAGCACTTGCCCTCCTGACAAGGGGCTCAGCCTCAGCCACTGGTCCTACCCTCTCCTTGCCTCTCCAAAGGTTTGGCTCCCTTTAACCTTACTCTGTGCTCTTTTGGGGGATCCTGAACTGTTCTGGGTCCCAAGTGCAAGGATTTGGCCTCAGCTAGATCCTGATTTTCTCCTGAGGAGGCAGAAAGTTCACAAGAAACACTGAACACAGGAAAACTGCAGTAGGCAAGGAGCAGAAAGTCTCACAAAATCACTGCCAGGCTTCACTCCCTCATGTCATCGGCTCCTTCCAGCCCGCAGGTCCAAATCTGGAACCTGAACCCAGCCAGGCTTTGGGTGGGAGAAAAAGCACCAATGCTGCCAAATTACCCCCCTTCCCACAGCACTTCACAGCAGTGGAGCTGGCAGTCACAGAAGTGGCCAGGAGCCTCTGGCAGAGCTCCAGGGCCAGCAAACCTGGCACAGCAAACACAGCAGAGCACCAAGCAGAGTGGTGGGAAGGGAATGTCCAGACCCAGGTGCATTTGGAAAGCAGCATCTCCTTGCTATGTGCCATGGAGGTGGTTAGGAGCAGGGCCATGAGATTCAGATGGTTTAATTTAACCTTTCTTCTTGTTCAAATAGAAATTAAGTCAAAGTCATAAGCGGTGGCAGGAGAAAGCAGTCAGGACTTCTCTGCCTCCTGGTGCCACCTCTCCCAAGCCTCTAAACCTGGAACACGGAGCTGGACCAGCTATCAGAAACCCCTATGTTTTCCTTCAAAGAAGAGCCAAAACTGAGGTGACCCTTCCCCTCAGTCCTCTGCCTAAGGAGAATCCTCCTTAGCACCAAAGCAGCTCAAGAAGTGATTTTAGCTCCTGAGCCACAACCCATCTCTCCATCCCAGTCCCCACTTTGGCAGCATGGTCACTAAGTGGCTGCTGGAGGCAGCATGGACGGTGGAGCACCACTGCTGGTGCAGCAACCCTGTTAGTGCAGCACCAGCCTCACCAAGCCAGGCAGAGGGTGCCCAGCTCATCACTGAGGTCACTTTTGGAGGGGCTCAAACCACACTTAAACCCAACACACAGAGAAACCCTTGGGGGGCTCTCCTGGAGCCAGGGGGCTCAGACACGGCCCCAGGGGCTGTGCTCGGGGGGCTGCTGCAGCAGTGTGGCCAGGATGCGCTGCAGCTGCGTAAGGCGGGCGCGCAGCGACGTGGTGGAGAAGAGGTTCAGCTGGTAGGACGGGTCAAGGGGCAGGATGGAGATGAGCCACCAGCACCACGTCGGGCCATCTGCCGAAGCCTGGAAGGGAGAGAAGGAGAAAGCCTCACATCAGGAACTGCAAGGTGAGTGCATGGCCTTTGGGCAGCATCGCTGATGGGAAATAGTTGTTCTTGCCAGGATAGCAGTGCCAGCTTTAGCTAAGGCATTCCTCCAATCAGCCCCATTGTCTATCCAGGCTCAAAACTGCTGGATAAACCCATTTGATTTCCAGACAAGCATTCCCCAGGGAGTCTCCAGACACAGATGTAACTGGGAAAAAGTCTCTACGAAAGAGACAACAAAATATCTTGTACATTTCTGTGATTAAAGCAATGCTTTTTGGAAACACAGGCTGAATCCTGCATGGTTGATGTCTTTTGGGGCATTTACAGTATCATCACTCAGCAAGGCGAGGAGCAGGCCAGTAAACTGTGCAGTGCTTTTGTAAACTGGCTTTCTTAAAACCTGAGCCAAACCAACAGGGCAATGCTCCATTCGGCTGAAGGAGGAAGAGCTGTTTTGTAATTTTGAGCACAGCACTGATGTGACTGCTGGCCAGGACAGCCTTCGCCTGGGACAAGCCAGCAAGAGGTATTTGTGATGATCCAGACAGCAAACACTTTCTTAAAGGAGTGAAAACTAAATCCGAGCAATTTTTTTCTCCCCTCCAGGATCTGAATTTGTCAGAGCAATTTAATAAGCAAACGGGATCCTGCCCTCTTAGCTCCTCGCCTCTGGAGGAGCTATGGCTGTCTCAAAGGAACACAATGAGAAAGGAGACTGCAGATTCGCTCTGGGGTTTCTTTGCCTGTTTGTTCATATGTTTGGTGGTTTTACCCAAGTGTTTTCAAATCCAAACAGTTCAGTTTCTCAGTTCTTATTTAGGAAAAGACCCTGGGAAAGCTTGTAAAACGCAGTGCTTGTTTTCCAAGAGCAGTTTAAACCCATAAAGAAACAATAAACAGTTTGAACAAACACGCCCTACATCTCTCCGAGTCAGAGATGCTGGTAACGGGAGTGAAAAGCAGGGTTTGTTCTCCTCATCTTGTCATAGAATCATGGAATGGTTGGTGTTGGAAAGGACCTTAAAGCTCATCCAGTTCCAATCTCCTACCACGGGCAGGGACACCTTCCACTAGAGCAGGTTGCTCCAAGCCCCTGTGTCCAACCTGGCCTTCAACACTGCCAGGGATGGGGCAGCCACAGCTTCTCGGGGCACCCTGTGCCAGCGCCTCAGCACCCTCACAGGGAAGAGCTTCTGCCTCAGAGCTCATCTCAGTCTCCCCTCTGGCAGGTTAAAGCCATTCCCCCTTGTCCTGTCACTATGTGCCCTTGTAAAAAGTCCCTCTTCAGACTTCTTGTATCTTGTTGGGTAACTGAGCAGGGAAGCAGGGTGGTTGGGCAGGAACCTACTTCAGAGGCTCTTGCAGTACCCGCTCTATTTAGAGCAACTCTTCCTTTGGGACATTACCTGGATATCCTCCTCCTTCTCTGGCAGCGGTCCATGCTGCATCAAAATGTGCCTGGAGGCAAGGTCTTGGTGCTCACAGAACTGCTGAGCCAAGCGGTAGGTGCTTTCATGCAGACACTGCAGCTCCTGCAGCTCCTCCCCAGCCACCTGCATGGAGGGAAGAGGAGAAGGTGTCCATGGGGAGCCCTTGTCCCAGAAGTGGCAGCTTTTGCCCTGGCCCTACCCTCACCTTCCTGTCCTCCAGGTACTCGATGTCGGCAGTGTTGTAGCCATCCCTGTGCCCACGGCTCAGCACCCGGAACCGCCGCCGTCCAATGGTGTCCACCAAGGACCTCCCATCCGCCAGCAGCTCGATCTGCCGTATCTCCAGCATGCAGCCATAGTCAGCAAAACTGGAGGGGGACAGGGAGAGAAAAGAGGGGTGAGCTCGGGTACCGGTGGTGAGAGAGATGTTCTACTGAGGCACCACCTCCAAAGGAGTTAAAAACCCAAGAACTAGCTGGCAGGAGGGGTAAGTTTTGGAGTTAACACTTGCTGCTAAGAGAGCAGGGAATAGTGAGCACACTGCCTGTGCTCCCTCGGATTTGCCACATAGCAAAATGACTGAAGTCCTCATACTGCCCTGGTGTACAGTGGTCCTGACAATACCATCCCTTGCAAAGACATCCTCCCAAGCCCAGAAAATGTTGTTAATCCCATTTGACTTGAACAGGACCGTAGCACAGGGAGGATATGGCATGTAAACACAGGTATTTAACAGAGTATTTGAGTTAGGAGTCTGGAGACTGAACCCATCCAAGATCTGGAGGTGCCACCACGAGCATAAATATGGCCACACTGCATGAAACAAAAGCTCATTTAACCCAATGTCCTCTCACACCTTGTTAAAGGCAAAATATGAGAAATAAGGCAGTTTTCAAGAGCTCACTAAGAGGAGCTGGAGGTCACAGCAACTGAGACATCCTGAGACAGAAGCTGTTCTTACACCATCATATTTAATAGTAACTGCTGGCTCTGCCCAGCTCCAGCACTGGCCCCATTCCTTGCCATGACAGTGGTGATGCTGGGAGGCAGCAAGATCCCGTTTCACTCTACTGCGTGGGGAATGCACCACCACCCTGCTGAGTGAAGTGCAGTGGAATAGGAAGTTGCACCTTCCTCTGAACCACTTAGGGTTTTAGATACTTGGGACTGGGGCAGAGAGGGGAAAATCAGGCAGGGCAGAGGGAAGCTGCCTTGCCCCAGGGCTCACCTTTTCCCATGCTCATATATACACATGCCGAACCTCCTCGTGCCGGTCTCCTGGCACCGCCGGATCATAAGGCGGTATCGAGGCTCGAAGACGTGCAGAGGGCAGGCGATGCCTGGGAAGGACATCGTGCACACGAAGATGGGGATGTTCTTGGTCAGGCTGAGGGACAGGAGGAGAGACCACTGTGAAAGCTCCTGGAGTAAATCCCATCCCAAGGGCTACTCCCACAAACTGGATGTGTCCTTTACCCCAAGAAGTGATTCTCTGGAGCAGAGCAACACCAAAGCTTCCACTTGGCTTACCAAGAACCCAAGTTCAGACTCTGCCCACAAAACAGCTCCTTGCAGAGACGCTCCCTTATCCCCTGGTGCCCCATGGGGCATGTCTGCACCCACCCAGCCCTGCTGTGAAGTGGTCCTAGAAGTGAGACAGACACCACTTGAGCAGAACCAAGCCAGAGCAATGGCATGTTCTATGGACAGACTGCTTAGACCCCCATGCGTGCACACACATGCACCCTGGAGCAGGTCCCTGCTTACTTGGAGAGCTCTGCCATCTCAGCCTGGTGCAGGTCCCGGCGCTCGGCCAGCTCTGAGGGGAAGGTGGCCAGTATGATGTCCTGCAGCAGCACGGTGGGGTTGTAGTTTCCAGCCTTCAGGTACTAAAAGAAATGAGACCCAAAAATAGGTTGGAGAAGAGCACGGGGGGAGCCCTAAGGCTCACTTTTATTAGAGCTGAGGGTAATTTTAGATCAAAGTCAGGGATAAAACCTATCGGGGGATGTCGAGCCATCAAGCAGGACGGGATGTCAGCTCCACCGAGACCTCCAGACAAAGCTGAGACCTAGGGCCCGTCCAACACAGTGTCCTGTCTCTGACAGTGATGCAGTCCTTGTATGACAACCTAATTTCCCTGATGGTCTCATCCGAATCCCTTTTCATTAAAGATTAAATCAAATCTCCAGGCCATCAGGTTTTCCATCCATTTCCATTTTTAAAAGTAATTAGCATTCGCTTCTTTCCTTCTCTCTTTCTCTCTCTATCTCTCTGTCCTGTTTACAACCTCACTAAATCACTGTGGCATCTTCTGGAAATTAACCTCGCGGTCTTAATTGTCAACTGTCTGGTTATTCCCATGTGCGTGGAGCTGACACCACAGTGCCAGGGAGCTGCTAACGTAAGACCATTGCACGTTCCCACCCCAGCCCTGGGCACGCTGCCCGGCTCTCCCTCGGGCTCCATCCCACGGGACACATGGCCTCACCTCTCTCAGGCTCTGTTTGCAGAGGGGGCAGTTGGGCCGGTGGTCCAGGCACCGCTCGAGGCACTCCTTGCAGAAGGTGTGCCCACACGGCGTCGTCACCGGCTCAAAGAACATCCTGCAAAGGGACCAAAGTCAATGGACCACAGAGAGAACATGGGGGAAAGAGCACAGGAAAGCTCAGCAGAGAGAGACCTCACAGAGCCTCTGGGTGCCCTTCAAAGCTGTCATTCCCCAGGCCTGGCTCAGCACCTTGCTTTGGAAACCCCATCTCATCTCAGCCTCATGGTGCAGGAGTGCCACAAAGTGCTCAGTGACTTAAGAAGCCCAGGCTGGTGCTGCAAGGGTAGAGCAGGTCAGGGTGGGCAAAGCTCTGGGTGCAGCTTCTGGCTAGCCCCAGCCTTGTGCCTGCATCTTCCTTAGTTCACCTTGCTGAGGGCAAGAGATTTTGCTTCCAGCAGCAACAAGACGTTTCCCGTATCCTCTCCTACCCTTTCAAGGGAAATCTGCTACCTTCCCCAGCCCTCTGCACTGAAGACAGCGATGCTGCAAGGATGCAACACCACAAAAGCTATCTCACTCTGTGCCTTCCAAGCCCTGGCAGCCCATGGTTATGAAACTCACCTTCACTAAAGCTGTGTTGGCTAAGCTCTGCTCATAACTCCTGTTAATTAAGTGTAAAGGTGGTTACCTGTCTTATTCCTTTAATTAGAAGTCTGGGCTCAGACTGCTGGACTTGCACAATGACAAAAGATGAGTTCCAGGCCTGAGCACTGCTTCCCATCCCTGCAGGGTCCCCGTGGACCCCATCAGGTCCTGGTAGGGCTGTAATTCCCCAGACACAAACAGTGGTGCGTAGCCTAAAAGGCAGTGACGGGAAAGTGTCTCCTCCTCTGTGCTCTAAGAGCAGAGCCAGCAGCAAGCCTTAAGGTTGCTCACAGGTAGCTGCAGGATCAGAAATTAAATGAAGGTCTTGGAAAAGCCCTGACTCTTCCTTGACATTATGTTTCCCTGCTCTCAGAAGAGACCTAAATTCACCTAATTCAGACCAGATACAGGTTTGATCTCTCTCTGTGCTATGTCATGCCCCCATCTCATGCCCAGACCTGAAAAAAGCTGCCATACAGGAGACCTTGACCATCTTATACATCCAATGGTGCAACATCTAGCCCTCTGCCAGCAGGCGCTTGCACAACTGCTTGAGGTCTTGGGACACGCCAGAAATAACAGCCTGGTTTCAGCATGCCCCGTGGCAGCACCCAGCCCCGAGTCAGCAGACAGGCGCTGTCCCTACCCTGTCCCCTTTTCCACCTCCAGCAGGCACATTGATGGAAATGCTCCCCTTTGGGTTTGTACTATCCCCATCATGGATGGTATTTCCCTGGGGCAACACCTTCCTGTTCCAGCTTGCAGTTACAAAGGGCAACCACCACCTTCAGTCTTTGACCTCACTGAACATCCCTACCTCCAGACCAACATCCCAAGCGATACAGACCTAATGTTGCTGCACCCTGGGACAGGGCAATCTGAGCTCTTACAGCCTGGCAGGGCAAAGCATGCCCCTGTCTTCCCCTCTTACCTCTACTGAAACCTGTGTTTCAGCAGTACTGGGGACTGAGTTTGCTATTACGATGTGAAGACATCCACACCAGGAAAGAAAACCCATCAGTGCTAATTCATCTTCCTAAAACCTCTTCTGCTGGAGAACTCACCGTATGCAGAGGGAGCACTCCATGTCAGACACACTCAGCAGCTCCCAGCATGGCTGGGTACACTTTGCTCCTGTTGTTTCCTCCTCGTTGTCTAGTGGCAAAAGACAAGGAAAGAGAAGGAAATAGAACATTTCAATACTGAAAATTAAGCTTTGCTTTCTGACCTTGTCCTAAGGTGTAAGTAGTTAACTGCTACACAAAAGTGTTTCCTAGTACTTGGAAGAGGAAGGTCGTGTCTCCCTACTTCCTTTTGCAGTCAGGGAAACTGAGGCACTGGGAGGTGAAGTGGCCTAAGAAGCTCCAGATGGATGTCTCTGGAGACCTGCCACGGGTCATCACCCCCACTTTATGCAAACCCAAGTATGTGGCAGCCATCTAGATGGATGGTGATGGCACATTAATATCAGTGGAGGTGCCTCTTCCCCAATGCATGTTCCTCGCAAGGGAGTTTAATCTAAATCTAAACCCGTCTAAATCCATGAGAACCAAAAGAAGCTTTTCCCTGACTCCGCATAAGGGAACAAGTGACATCTGGCATTAGCAAGAACTTTTCACCACGCTATACCCAGAAGTTTGCTCAAGACAGGATCCTCCTCACATGCATGAGGAGCAGCGAATGTGCTGACCAGAGCTGTCCCATCTTGTGCCCCTGGGATGTCAGCTCACTGAGCTGGCACACAGCACAAACACAGCTTTCAATGCCAAAATGGGTTTTAAACAAGTATTTTGCATGAGATGAGATTCTGGTACCTTTGATGACACTCACCTACCAGCCACTGGCCTTGCCTCTCTGCTGTAGCCTCCGGTTCTTCTTCTTGCCCTGGCTGGGAAAGGGTGGCTGTTCCCTGGCTGTGCTCAGACCCAGCATCCCCTCTACCATCCGTTGGCTCTTCCTCCTGATCCTCAGCACAGCAAAGATGAAATTGAGCCCACTAAAAATTACCTTTTGGGTTTTTTTTTTCCTGAATGTAGTGTGACTTGGGTGTTTAAATACAAGAGTCCAAAATCTTAGCAGAAGTATTGCAGACTAAAACTGGGAGAGGAATGGAGGCAGAAAGAGCCTCTTCTGTTTCCCCAGTCCCCACAGCACTGGCTCCAGTGGTGTCTTTGCTCTCCCATCTTCAACTACCTGCAGCTTCTCATCCCAACATGCACCCACTTGCACATGGCTATGGTCCTGCACAGCCTCCCCTTATCATACTGCTTTTCCATCACTGGAAAACCCCAACTTGGGATGTCCCAGAGGGACATTAAGTCCCATCACAGACTGAGATCATTGCAGCCTCTCTTACCTGGGCTTGTGCAGAAGATGGGAGCACAGGGCTCCCCCCATCAACCTGGGGACCAGTTGAGCCCTGATGAGTATCACCCGGGCGTGCAGCAACCGTGCATAGGGATGCCTGGGGAGCATCCTCTTGCATGAGGATCTGCAAGGAAAAAGCATGGCTCAGGGGGTGCTGGAAGAAGGAAGCAGAGAGGTGGATGGGCTGCCAGGCTCTCTCTTTCCCCAGAGCAGCCTCAGGACATGTCAGGGTTTCTTGTTTCAGTGCTGGCTGAGCTCTGTGTCAAACAAATGTCTTGGCAGAACATAAGGAAGAATGCAGCACGAGGCAGCGAACAAAGTGGTGTATTTTAAGGGCTGGGAGCTGTGCTCTCCATCACCCACAAAGAGCAGGACGGGAGTGAGCTGTGGGGGTACAAGGTCATTCCCCATTCCCCTGCCCTTTCCCTCCTGGCGGGCAAGTGTCCACTCATGGCATGAAGTCCCCCATGCTGGGAACACTGCTGGAGGCCATACCAGTGATGGTGATTTTGGTACACAGGTGGGTGCTGGCCTGAAATCACCTGCAGAAAAGACACTGGCTCTACGCTGGCAGCTTTTGGCTGGTGCTTTGCCTTGGGTGACTACTGGCACTGCCATAAAGCCCACCTCATGCCATGTCAGCACCTAAATGCTGCAAAACCCAAGACTTGAAGATAGGGACTGAGCAAGGGGAGTTTTCATGGGTGAACCTGCATTGGAGCAATGGGAAAGCTCTTGGACCAGGACCCGACCTTGATCCCACCCAGAGCAGCACAACCGTGATTGATACAAGTCCTTCAGAGGATATGGGTATCTCCCTGTGCAATGTGAGAGCACAGGACCCCACCACAGCACCACACACCTTCTCCATCTCTTTCCGAGCAGGGTGGAAGTTGGGATTGAGTGTCAGGCAGTGTTCCAACACCAGCAGGGCTTCCGCTCTTTGTCCCATCTCCAGAAGCACCTTCCCTTTCCTGAAGAAACCCTACAGAGCAGAAAAAACCTGTGGTGACTGTGACATAATGACCAGCTGAGCACATACCCCTTCAGCTCCCATGCAAGCCCTGAGGGAATCTCCCTCCAGCCTCCTCCCATCCCAGGCCAAAGCACACGGACATGTTGCTGCTCCCATGCTCAGACTTGTCTGAAAATTACAGGAACCCACAAAATGGGGCTCTCCCAAAGTGCAGTAGTTGCAAAAGCCAAGCAAACAAACCCTACAGAGACCTAGAGAAGGAGTCAAGGGCTCTGCCTTTGAAGGTGGAAAACTATTGCCAACAAGTGCTTCACATAACAGCAAACAAGCTCCCAGGGCTGATTTCTCCAAGAGCAGCTCAGCCTTTGGCCAACACTTGAACCTCAGCTGCAATCCTGTGCACTAACATTGCTACGTGCCCTATGAACAAGGACAGGCATGACCCCAGACCTGGGCTTGCAACGTAATGGGTCTGGCAAGTGTGTTCCTGAGCAGTATGAATCCAATGGCTTGAATTCAGGGAAGGGGGAAACTGCTCCCACACACTAAGATTTGGCTCCAGGTGCAGCCAGTCAATGGGGTCTTCCCCCTGCTCACCTCGTGCTGTCCAGGCTCAGCCCTGCACACAGCGTCCAGGTCCTCCAATGCCTGCGGGTGCTGCCCCAGTGCTGTGAATGCCTCTGCCCGGCACAACCGCAGGGAGGTGGCATCTGGGGCTGGACAGAGAAATGTTATCACTCGTGATGGGTCCATGGAGAGACAGTGGGGCTGAATGAGGTGGGGAAGATGCCACCATGGGGGGACAACCCCTGTGCCACTGCTTTGCACGGAGCACAGCCAGTTCCTGCGCCTGTCTTTGGCAGGAGTCGCTGCCCTCGTAAGGCTCTGCAAGGAAGTTATTTCTCCCAAATATCTAGTTTTAAACTCTTTGAGGCTCTTCCCTTTGTTTTTCCCCATCTCACCCAAATGCCTTCAGCCAAGGGGCCCCACCACTGCCTTGTGGATCAGCCATGCTGGGATCTGGGCTCTCATCCATCCTTTTGGGATGCAGTAAAATGCCATACATGTAGTCCCTACAGGGGCTGTTGCCACAGGAGGCTCTGCAATATGATTCACCCAGCAAAGCCACAATAACACATTACTAAACAAGCCTGCAACTACCAAGACCTGAATCCCAAAACTCCAGGGAGCCTCCATGACCCACCTGGCTGCTCTTCCAGGGCAGAGGAGAAAGTAGAAGAGTTCAAGGATCTGCCCCCACCGCATGACTCGTGGTTTCCAATAAAAGGCTGACACTTCCCAGAATGGAGGAAGAGAACTGAGCATCCAGTTCCTCATCAGTGAGATGTCACCGATGGGATCTCAGTGGTGGTAGCATGGCCACGACACCGCAACTGTCACAGTGCTGGGCACCCCACATACTCCTGCCTTCTCCTAAGTAACAGGCACTGAGGCCCTCTTCTCTCCTGCCTCAGGGAAACCCCATAAAGATCTTCCTACCAGCACTGTCAGCACAGGAATTGGGGTGGGGGATGTTGGAGGGTACAAGCAAGCAGCACCCCAAAAGCTCACCTGGAGTAACCAGGTGTGGTAAAGTTTGTGGGTTTGACCCGCAGAGATTCCCAGACCCACCCCGTTACATCACAGCCTGCCATGGAGGTGACCTACATCCAGTGCTGTGCTGGTTTTCCAGCTAAGGCAATGGGGTTGTGCACCCAGCCCTGTGTCACCCCACCACTGAGCATGGCCTGATGGCTGCTGAGGGCTGGGGTTGGGGACCTGCTGCTCCCCAGCCCCTTTAGGGAGACCTCTGGTGTCACAGAGGTTCTTCCTGGCTCCCCTTGGGACAATGGTAGGTCCAGCACAGGTAGCATGTGTGGTCACCCTGCAGGATGCTGGCTCTAAAGCCAACCTTGTATCATAAAATATAAGCACTATCTGCAGGCCACCATTTACTGTGGCAAACTGGTGTGGGCAACATCCCCTTGCTGAAGGGCTAGCAGCTCCCCCTGGGACTGATCAGTGATCAGTCATCAGGAGACATCATTGCTGATGATGTCTCCAGTGCTCCCAACCCCAGCAGATGATGCAGCTCTACCAGGTCCAGACCAGCAGTCCAGTGACAGCAGGGCACAGAAAGCAGCATCTGCCTCCACCCCTGCCTGCACCCACTGTCACCATGCCCAGGCACCCACCGATCTGCCCAGGCACCCATCATGCCTTATCATGGACAAGGAAGGTCTCCAATGGCTATTGCCTCTTCATCCTCTGCGCCCACCATGGAGCACGGGGAGACCTTGCTCTCTACCTGGTGCCACCATAACCCAGACAGCATCTGCACCAAGGCTGCACTGGTCATGCTGAGCTGTGCAGCAGAGCAACAACTGATCCCTCAGAGCTTATCTTCACTGATAATGTTAGCTGAGACCCTAGTGCTCAAGTCAGGAAATGTGGGAACTGACTGCTCAGTATCCTGTCCCCCAAACACACATCCAGAGATGAAATATTCCAGCCCCTAATGACAGGTAGGGATGAACAAATGGGTACAAAGTCTAGAGGCTTATTTTCCATGTGAGCAAACCCATTCCATGTGGCCAAAAAAGCAACTGATTTGGCAAAAAAGATGTGTAAACTGGGGCTATGAATTCTGCATTTCTCTTCTGCTGCAGCTATTTTTGATCTATGATATCATTAGACATTAGGGACGTAAGCCAGCTGGCGGCCCCAGCAGCTGGTGAGTGACTGATAGCACTCGCCAGCCTCCTGGCTCCAGGCATGTCAGGAGGCCTCCTGTGTTACGTGGTACAGTGCATTCTTGTGTTCACTTATTAAAAACAGAAGATAAAAGGTTGACAATTTACTTTCTCCCAAGCAAAAAGAGCTGCTCTGCAGGGTGGGCTGAGAGGGACACTGCAGAACAGTCCACACAAACACACATTCCCGTGGGTTAAACATTTATCAGTGGTTCTGTTTGAAAGCAAAGGGAGCCCGTAAGAAGCTGTGCAGCCTGAAAGTGGGCTGCAGGAGTTGGAAAACACATCCCAAAAGCACCACCCACGTGGCTGAGCCTGAGCAGCAGCATCAAGTGTGGGTTTATGAGAGCTGGGGCTGGGATTGCAATTTCCTCCTTGCCCTTAAGCTGGACTTCCCCTGTCCTTCAGGGAACAGAGCATTCAGGGGAGGCTGAGGACAGAGCTGGCAATGTTTCCTCTTTATACTCACAGAGACCTTTTAGAAAGAGATCTATGATTGTACACCCCAATCAGACAAGAGCCTGGCAATAAGGAAGGAAAACAGCACTGGAGAACTGAGCACGTGCATCTGAGTTGAAGGATGGGGGCACAGGGTATGAGACAGATGCCTCAGGAGGCTGCATAAAGGGACATGCTTTCTGCTGCCAATATGGGGATGGGCCAGCCTGCTCAGCCCTTTGGTTCCAGGCATACCCTGAACCTCTGGCACTTGTCTCGCAGCAGGCGATGAATAAGTGTCTGCGCTGCGGGAGCAGAGCTGACTGCTGTCATAGAAACGCCAGTGAAGAAAGGACCTTCTGCCTCCGTCCTGCTCCAGACACATTGTATAACTCCTTTTATTTAAGCATTACTCTCCAAGAAATCCACTCACAGTCACACACTAAAGTAGATCAGCCTCCCCTGGGCCCGATCCTGACCCTGTGGGCAAATGACTCTCCAGAGCTGGCCACAGAGAGCAGCTGGGGCTGCCCTGCACCATGGAGCTCAGCCAAAGCTGTGTCCTCGCCAGGCTCTGGGGGCAAGGATGTGTCTGTCCTGGACTAGAAATGTCCCGACCACTTTACATAATGGCCACCCCCCTGGGCAGAGCTTTTCTTCTGACCCTGAAATATTGCTGTGTGGGAACATGCAAGAAGCTGCTGCTCTTTCTTTCCCAGCCACTTGCTAACACTAGAAGCATGTGGCTGATGGGACATAGGCTCCATGCCCTGCCTGTGGCCCTGGCAGCCGGGATGAGCAGCATTGCTTGCCCAGCCACCTACTTTGGGACACCTGTAGACATGGGAAAGATGCCCAGCTGCTGGATCCTCCCTCCCAGTCCTGACTTTCCAACACTTCCAGCTTTCCAGGTCTCCCAGCTCTGGACTGTGCAGACTTACAGACCACTGCGGTGCTGGCACAAAGTGACTCCTATTAGTACCCACCTGCTCCCCCATCCCAGTCCGAGC